>NC_142542.1:8140000-8440000 GCF_056151865.1 Erythranthe guttata | reverse complement strand
TCATTACAGAGGATCTTTTCTTTAGAGATGTGAGTGGATTCTTACAAGATTCAGAGATCAGTTCACGTGGCCAATATCTAAGATCTGGAACAAGCAACAATCACAATGTTTCAAGCTATTCTAACATTGCAAGCTGTGATCTTCATGAAAGTGATGTCAGGGAATGCAATGATCAATCATTCATAAATTTAGGATTCGAAAGCGTAAACCGAAGTTACTGTAAGAGTGTCGGCTTCATTGTTAGAGGGTAAAATTATTGCTCTAGTGCGTTCGTTCAAGCTTCCTCTGTAATAGTTTGTAACAAATCTATTATTTATTTGACTCTAATCATTTTTTTTTGATTTTACCTGTATAATATTCTCCTATTAATTGAATTAGTTACTTTGCCATTTAAAATATGCAGTCGGGTACTATATTTGTAGGTTGATGCTCCCCAAATACTGCTTCGAATCCGCTTGGGGATTAGCATTAGCATCATGGAGATGTTTCTGTTATCGTATAAGACGGATGAAACTTTGTGTGCAGAGGTAAAACATAATCTTTTGATTTTGAACAACATTAACACAAATTCAAAGATTATTCCCAGTTGTTCGAGTAACGTTAATTGTATTCTTGCTCGAGTAATTAATTATATTCATTTTTGGCAATACATAGCACTGCATCTCGTGTGCTTAAAACATTGCATGGATCTTCGGGTGACATTGGGTGGTTGCAATGTGATCCTCGAATGCCTCCAGTGAAGGATGGTTCGTCTAGGTTCCGGGAACTTCTACAGAGCATTAGGTACATATTCATTTGATTGTCAAACATAAATTGTTGTATTCTTAGTTACAAAACAAATTGTCGAATTTCCATGTAAATGGAATTAGGACCAACTAGGGTTACATATGTAGCTTTTTTAACGAGTAATTCATCTAATTATACCAGCGTGAGTACATACTTCTCTATTATATTTTTTGTTCTAGGAATGGGCTGCACAAACTACCCGATTCGTTCGTTTACCTACTCATTCCAGGTTTAGCGAGTTCATTTCCTTGAATTATGATTTTTCTTTCCCATTTTCTGCAAAAACATTTATCTCTAAACGCAAAATTTCAGGATTATTCAGTAATCACGGCCCCTTGTATTTTGTGAGCACCAAAAGATTTTTCTCGAAGATGGGTCTAGCTTGCCATATTGCCAAAATTCACAGTGAGGTGACGTGGAATCCAAACCGAAATTGCTAATCTGTTTTAATTAATTGTGTGCGCGTAACGTAAATGTTTTTTTCTTTTTTTTATTGTGAAGGCGTCGGTGGAGCAGAATGCATGGGAACTGAAGGAATATATAGAGGAGCTATACTGGGGATCTGGGAAGCGGCGAGTAATGTTGCTGGGCCACAGCAAAGGTGGTGTTGATGCTGCAGCTGCATTGTCGATATATTTAAATGAATTGAGAGATAAAGTAGCTGGTTTGGCGCTTGTGCAGAGCCCTTATGGTGGGACCCCCATTGCTTCTGATATCCTTCGTCAAGGCCAGCTCGCTGACGTGGAAACCCGTCGCATCATGGAGTTTATTATATGCAAACTCATTAAGGTAATAATAGTATATTGTCTCCGATTGCTTGTATTAGTATCATATATATATATATATATATATATATATATATATATATATATATATATATATATAAACACACACACACACACACAACTCTTTATGTACATTGCATATAAGTGCTCCAGAAATAAAACTAGACACAATAGATTTTAAAGAATCAATTATAATTGATGTTTTTTGGAATATACTCTGAAAAATCACAACGAAATTAAGGAACTCGTGTAGATGATTGGGTAGTTACTACTTTAAAACTCTGATATTCTTTGAAGAATGTTTATTATTATCTAGGTGGTTTGCAAAAGCTTTTAGAAAGTGATTCTGAGCTTTTTTTTTTGGGCGCATAATCACTTTTGATGTGTTTGCAATATCAATTTTTGCTACTACTTCTCTTAAAATAAGTTGCTTAAAATTAATTTATCATGGATTTTGCAAACACCCCCAACTTTTAGAAATGAGTACTTATCGTTCACTTAATTCATAATCACCAACTTCTGCTTTTGTAAAAGCTTTTGCAAACACCACCTTAGACTACGATTTTATTTTCTCAAATTGCAAAGTTTCCTTGTACGTTATAATTTATACTAGTATCTTAGTGTTCTTTTGATTTTATGATATTCATGATTGTTCTATCTCAAAATTTAATACTTGCTGCTGAGTTTCTTATTTTTCGTAAATTAAGTCCCATATGCCAGCTGATAATGTTTTTATTTTTATTTCCTGATGAATTTGAAAAGGGTGATATAAGAGCACTGGAGGATCTAACCTACGATAAAAGAAAGGAATTCGTGCGGAACCACAAACTCCCGGACAATATTCCGATAATCTCGTTCCATTCAGAAGCGAGTGTGGCGCCAGCTGTAATATCAACAATGTCACACATAGCACACGCAGAACTCCCATGGCTGCCTCACATGATCGGCAGTACCGACGATGCAATAGCGCGAAAAAACGTGCCTGTTATAGTTCCAGTTTCGGCTGCAATGGCTGTGTGCGCTTTGCACCTTCAACTACGGTACGGAGAGAAAAGCGACGGCCTTGTGACGTGTCGCGATGCTGAGGTGCCTGGTTCGGTTGTTGTGAGGCCTGACCGCAAACTCGACCATTCTTGGATGGTCTACTCTTCTTGGAATAAAGACCCTACTCACGAACACGATGCTTGTGAAATGTGTGAAGCTCTTTTGACTATGCTTGTCGAACTTGGAACCTAAGTTTAAATTCTTGTAAGCACAAAATGTTTTTGGTCTTTCCGTAACGAATAAATTGACAAGTTGCCGTGCAGGTTTTAACGGTGTGATGCATCGATACTTATTTGATATGTCGGGTTATTGGATGAACCCACCTGGGTACGGCTTTAACACATGTTGGTTAAAATACCTACACGCAAGTGCACGTATCGTACAAGTAATATAGTGGACTAAAAGTCTGGATATCGAACCCACATGGTATATTTAATTATCTAATCCTAGACGCTAAATTCTATCAATTATTATCAAGCCTACCCTAAACAGTCGGATTTTAGAGAGAATTAACTAAATTAAACTAAATTAAAAGCAAGCAAAAAGAAGAAAGTAATTTAAAACGAAGATTTAATCAAGATAAGCAAGCCTAGGATTTTATTCTTCCCCCTATGTGATTATTACTCCCCTAATTCCATCAATTATGCAAGCAATTAACCTGGATTATTACCTGAGATGTTAAAATAATCGTAACCCGCTTCCGCGTGTATTACGATTCTAATACTCTAGATTCAATTACTATATTCCTATGCATTAATTCTAGAACACGGCATTAAGCACAAATCACAATAATGGCTACCTAAGAGATTAACTATATTCCTATGTTAATACCACAAAGGCTCTTCTACCACAGTTCTAATTATTAACCCGATCTTCCGATTCATGCGATTAACAATAACATAAAAGCGCATAAAGTGGCCAGTTTCATGAACTTAATAAAACTAGTAGAAGAAATAATCCGGAATTAAAACTTGCATAAAATCATAGAATTGGGTTCATAAATCCCACATAGGGTTCCAAATAAAATTCTAGAAATAAGAAAATTAGCTACTCATGATTAAAGGAAAAACACAAATAAAATAAATCATAGACGATAAATCTACGCTTGAAGTCTTCGAATTCTTTTTCTTCGTTCTCTTGAAATTGCGTAAAAAAAGATCTCCAATTGTGTGCTTGACTTGGTCTTGTATAGGGTGAAGAACTTGGGGAAGAAGTCAGTTTCCTTGTGCAATTAAAATCCCTTTACTCCGCAGCTTTGGAGTCTCGGACGGCCGTCCCATGATTTGAACTAAAACTCGGACGGCCGTCCGAGCCTTACATCTTCAAAATTTTGATTTTTTTACTTTTGGCCCATATTTTCTCCAAAATTGCAGTTTTGACCCCATACTTTTCCAATTCTTCAATTTGTACATAAAATACAATAAATCAACTTTTTAAGCACCAATTATCGTTAAAACACACCAAAAGCTCAAATAAAAAGGTACGATAAAGTGTAAATATGTACATTTAACAACACACAGTCTATGACCATTTTTTTTTTCTTTTTTTTGATAAGATAATTATATTATAATAACCAAATGCATGAAAAGAGTCTACAATGGGATGACCCCCATCACGAAAGCAAGAAATGGGCAGGAAATTAACATCAATACAACCAACAATACAATTAGTGAGGTGATATTCGCAGTAGCAAAATTACGAATGCGGGTTTAAAGAATCCACTATATACGTATCTTTCTCTCTCTACAATTTTATTTTTAATAGCTTTTAGATTACAAATCGTTCCAAAACCCATATTATTGTAGCGATTTGCAAATAAAAATGAGTGCGTCGAATGAGGATCGAGATACTGAATCCAATGAAGTTCTACAATTTTCTTTTTAATAGCTTTTATATTAGAAATCATTCCAAAATCCATGTTAGTGTAGCGAAATGAGGATCGAGATACGGAACCTAATGAAGTTCTACAATTTTATTTTTAATAGCTTTTATATTTGACATCGTTCCAAAACCTATGTTATTGTAGCGATTTGCAAAGAAAAATGAGTGCATTGAATGAGGATCGAGATACGGAACCCAATGAAGTAAAATTTGTTCGTTTTTGTTCTATAAATCGCGATAACGCGACTCACGACCAAACCGGGCGCTAAAAAGCCCGATTCAAGCCCCGTTTGGGCGCGCAAAAGTATTTAAAATTCATATATATACGCAAGACTCGAACACAGGTCTGTTGTGTAATAGACGTAACACCTGACCAACTAGGCCAAAGCGAGTTTGTTTACCAATAGTTATTTAAATATAATACTTCATTTCGTTTATACTGGTAAAAAAAAAATTTGAACCGGACGAGCGGTCCAGAACCGGCGTCTGAACAGAACACCCAAACCAATTTTCCACGCCCAAAATGGGCCTGTGAAAGCAGTTTCCACACCTGGTTTAGGCTAGGCGTGGAAACTGCTTTCACACTCCCATTTTGGGCGTGGAAAATTCGAAAACTCAACACTAAAAACAATCCCAAATCGCGATTTTGTTGGAATTTTCACATGATTAAACACAAATTCAATATATATAACTACTTTAGATGATTAATTACCTTTAAAATTGATGAGATTTTCGGATTTGGAAGGATTTGTGAGAGAGGTTGAGGGTTTTTGTGAATTTTGGGGCTTTTGGGGTTTGGGTGGATTTGGGGGTTTTTAGAGAGAGAAAGAGAAGACTATTGTGAACGACATTCGTAATTTTGCGCTGCATAAATCATTTCAGATACAATTATCACGCACCATTTAGCCAGGTGATGCGCTGCAAAGTTTGAACTTCTAAGGCAGTGAACTTCCAGTTGGGCCAAATTCCACACAGCTTTCGAATTTCTTCAATGAGAACCTGGGTAGACCAATGATGAATAGCTGCAAATTGATCTTGAATAAACATGATGGCATTGAGACAGTCAGATTCAAAGAGAATATTGGCTAGCGTTGCTTCTTTTATAAATCTGCAAGCTTCACTGGTTTCCGCAACAAGGACATGATGGCAAAAGTAATCATTTGATTGTGCATGGATGATTGAGCCGTTTGAATTTCGGATGATAAATGGTAAGGTAGCCTTGCCATTTTGAAACGGACAGTGAGAGTTAATCTTGAGCCAACCAGGACGAGGTTTGGTCCAAACTTTGGAGCTTGAGAGACTATTGTTGAGACAAGATGAGAGCTGGCTAGACCAGTGGGCCAGGCAAGTAAAGAAATTCTTTAGAGGATTTCCTGTAATGAAGGAGGAGAGGCACCATAAGACTTCAAAAAGAAGAGCAATATGCACCAAGAATTTTTCAAGGTTTTCGCTAGGCAGGAAACCTCCATTCTTTTTAAGAACCATCTCAATCCAAGAGCTCAAAGTAGTAACAAAGAAAGGTTCCATACGAATTAAGATTCCACACAGAACCAAACTACAGTTGAGTAATGAAATGGCAAGAAATGAAGAGGTGGTTGGCATATTCCATCTCAAGACCACAAAGAGGGCAGAGGCAGCAGTGAATTGGAATGATGAGTGAGAGTTTCTGGTTAGTAGACAGAATATCGTGCACAAGCCTCCACATAAGGAGTTTGTGCCTGTTGTGAATTTTAGCTTTCCAGAGAAGCTTCCAATGGAAGGAAGAAGAGGGGTGGGCACTCTCAAAACGGGTAGAATTTTCAGTGATATAGGCACTTTTAGAGGTAAATTTGACTAACGAAGAGGGAACCCAAAAAAGAGATTTTGGTTTAAAATCAGGAGAGATGTGAGTTTTCCTGTTCTCATTGACCAGAGATTGTGGAAACAATAACTCAAGAAGGAGGCTTATGTTCCAGACTGGAGAATTATTAATCAACAGATTTCTAACCAGATTGTAGTTGGGAGAGATGTGAGTGAGGGGAGAAGACTTGAATTGAGGAAGAGTGGGAATCCAAGGATCATGCCAAATGAGCACATCAGAACCTAAAGGAAATGAAGTAGCAGGCATATTTGAGGGTAATACTCTTGGTTTGAGAAACGTTCTTCCAGATTCATGAAGGACGGGAAATAGTAGAGGATTGATTGAAAAAAGCTCTAGAGACCCAGGTATTTAGCTTGAAGAAGTTGGGACCAAAGGTTGTCATTAGGAGTGGTCATGGCCCAAGCAAGTTTGGAGAATTTGGAGTTATTAGCATCATTCATGCGTTTGAAACCCAGACCACCCACAAACTTGGAAATGCTGATGGTATCCCAACACTTAGGCATGTAAGAGTTACCATTACTGTTTTGACCCCACCAAAATTTCCGAAAGGCAACATCAAGCTTGTGGGTGATAGATTTTGGAAGGGAGAAGATAGCCATGTGATATGATGGAATGGCTTGGGACACAACTGATTGATAGGAGGATGGACCTACCATCTTGAGAGAGAGTTTTAGCCTTCTCCATCCATTTGAGTTTCAAGTTGATTTCTATGAGAAACATCATTAAAATCTTCCGCTTTGGATTCGGGAAGACATAAAGGAAGACCTAAATGTTTTTCTTTGTGAGAGCATTCCTTGAATCTAAGAGTGTTACTATCTACTATTGTAATATTATTGTAAACACAATAATATTACTGTGGTTGACGGTAATATTACTGTCAACCACATCAATATTAATTGTTTTAGCTTTTTGTTATGTTTGCCGTTGTTGAACCATAAACATATTAATATTACTCAATTTCGCAATAATAGTGATTTTTGTTGTATTAATATTATTGTTCTAAACAATAATATAGTTAATATAGTAATATGATTGTGTTAAACTGTAATATAGTTAATACTAATGTGTTAAACAATAATATAGTTAATATGACTGTCAACCACAATAATATTACTGTTTAAATGAGCCAAAAAATGTTGAGGAAAAAAAATGTTTCAAAAACAAAATTCAAGGCCCTGGAGACCGGCGTTGACCGCCATTCAGCTGCGGCAGAAAGAAGAAAAAAATCAACACCACAGACCGGCAGTCAACGGCGGCGACGGGCGGAATAGACCTCAAAAATTGGGTTTGGATGAAAAATGAATAATTGGTGAAATTTGAGGTTAAATTGAATTAAATGATAAAATCAAAGCATATTAAAATGTGATGGGATACTTTAGTCTTTTACACACCTCCGGAGAAATGAAATTAAATAATTGTTTGAAATTTTGTGAAAATTGTTTTTTTTATGTGTATCTCTTTATGATTAAGTAGCTCGTGATAGGTTTTTTTGTAATATACCATTTCTTTATAACTTCAGATTTATCTATTATTTTGCAAATGTTATGACAACGTGGATTTACACTATGTATCCCAACAACCAATTGCATGGCTCATTTACATGTGACACATTACCACTTCACGTGATTGCATGGTGTGCCTATATGAGATTTATGGATAAACATAGCATGTTTTTCAAATTAGATATATATGTATATTGTGTACGTGGCTATTTTATAGCCTTTACTTAGAATTTTGATCATGTATATAAATAGGATGTTTTACAATGGAGAATAGACATCTTTCTTATTTTCGATATGCAGTAGCATCAAGTTTTCGATTATTTTCATTTTCAATATTTTAAACACGTACTGTTCTATTTAGTCTTATAGTTCTTATATACAATATTTTATAACACATTATCATCACGAGTTTTTGCTCTACAAAATTATAGGTTTGTAAAAAGGTTAATTTCTTTTTGCTGTACTATTTTCTACTTATTTTATTTTACGATGACCGGAATCGAAAAACAAAAATTTCAAATCCTTAATGTTACCGGCAGTAACTTCTTATCCTGGTGCTTAGATATCAAATTACACCTCCAAGGGCTAGATCTTGTAAAAGCCTTGGATTGTGTAGATATCAAGGAGGCAAACAGGAAAGATGAGGCAAATGCTATGATTTTTATCCACCATCATCTTTTTGAGGATTTGAAAGACGAACATATACAACTTGAAAGGCCATCAGAGATATGGCAAAAACTCAAAGAAACGTTTGATCACACAAAAACCGTGATTCTCCCACATGCCCAGTATAATTGGCAGCACCTAAGGCTGCAGGACTTCAGATTTGGTGCCGACTATACTTCGGCACTGTTTAAACTTAAGTCCCGATTAGCCTTGTGCGAAGTTAAAATATCTGAATGTGATAAATTGGAAAAATAGTTTTTGGACTATGCATGCCTCGAACTTGGTGCTCCAACATCTATATAGACAACGCCAGTTTAAAACCTATTCGGAGTTGATCTCTGTACTCCTTACAGCAGAAAAAACAAATGAATTGCTGTTGAAAAATCATGATTTGCGACCATGTGGGTCCCAAACTGTGCCTGAAGCACATGCTAATCAAAATAGAAATATGGGCCGATTTAGAGGCCGTGCGCGTAGATTCTAGCGTGGTGCACGCAAAGGCGGTGGACATGGTCCCCCTCAAGATGCCCGAAATAATGACCGAGGTGGATATGAATATCCCCATCGAAATAATAATAAGGTCTGGCAGAGACAACTATTTCAGGCAAAACACGATAAAGGCAAGATGCCCGCGAAAAGAATTCCAGAAAATATGTGCATTAAATGTGGAATGACTAGACACTAGGCCAAAGTTTGTAGAACCGCCCAACATCTGGTAAATCTGTACCAGGATTCAAAAAGAGACAGGAAAAAATGTCCAGACACATGTCACTGAGGCGGAAATGCCACTTGTTGTTCTTGAAGCCACCACATCTGGGAGCATGCTTGATCAAGATCCTGCTCAAGATGGAGCCTCTCTTGAGTTATCAGATTTCTTTACATATCTTGATCCTCTTGTGTAAATTGCCATATGAGCATCTCTTTTGGGTTATTTCGTACTCACAATGTATACTTTGTATATATCTCTCTCGGATGATGTAGTACCCGAGATTGAGCTAGTTTGACTTTTGATGTATCCATGTACATATCTCCCTTGGAAGTTATGCTCCCGAGGTCGAGCTGATATTTTGATTGTATAAAACTATGAGTTTGTTATCATATCATTTGCAAACTATACTACGATTCAATATTAATTTTATGTTATTTAATTCAGGCAAACATGGAGAACATCGACAAAAGAGAAAATTTCCTACTTGATAGTGCAACTACACACTCAATATTCAATAACAAAATATATTTCTTGAGTGTGACTTTGTGCAAGGCACAAGTTAAAACCATAGCAGGTTCCGCGGAAATAATAGATGGCTCCGGGAACACAACAATTATGTTGGCTAATGGTACCACTTTGCATATTGAAAATGCATTGATATCAAGTAGATCAAATAAGAATGTACTGAGTTTTAAAAGATGTGAGACGTAATGGATATCATTTAGAAACACTGGTTGAAAATACCGTGGAGTGCCTCTGCATCACATCATAGGTTATGAACAAAAGAATTGTTCATGAAAAAGTACTCAAAGCGACAGCTTCTGGAGTGTATTGTTTTAAAATTCGAGCTTTCGAATCGTATGCCACTATGCCATTGAAACTTGTTAATCCCGATATACACGGGTTATGGCATGATCGACTGGGTCATCCAGGAACGACTATGATGCGTAGGATTGTACAACATACTAAGAGACATCCATTAAAAGATACAAAGATCTTAATGTCCAATGAATATTTATGCGAATCATGTTCACAAGGGAAGTGCATTATAAAACCTTCCATCGAAAGGGTCGGTTATGAATCACCATCGTTTTTACAACGTATTCATGGTGATATTTGTGGACCAATATACCCTGCAAGTGGACCATTTAGATATTTTATGGTTTTGGTAGATGCATCTTGTAGATGGTCCCACATATGCTAATTATCTACACGAAATGTTGCATTAATGCATTTGCTAGCACAAATTATCAAACTCCGAGCACATTTTCCTGATTATCCCATAAAAATATACGAATGGAAAACGCCGGATAATTTACATCAAAAACTTTTGATGAGTATTGTGAAGCACTGGCAATAAATGTCTAGCACCCAATAGCATATGTTTACACTCAAAATGGATTGGCGGAATCTCTGATTAAACGTGTCCAGATAATTGCTCGTACTTTGCTGATGAGATCCAAACTCACTAGTGCAGCATGGGGCCATGCAGTATTGCATGCATCAACACTGATTAAATTACGCCCCACTACTTATCATATGCATTCCCCAATGCAATTGTCATTAGGTTTCGATCCCGATATTTCACACCTACGGGCATTTGGTTGCGCTGTGCAAGTGCCAATTCATCAGCCTCAGAGGACTAAAATGGGTCCCCAACGCCGACTTGGCATATACGTTGGGTTTGATTCACCGTCGATTATTAGGTTCTTAAAGCCAATGACGGGTGATTTATCTACCGCTAGATTTGCGGATTGTCATTTTGATGAGACTGTATTTCCATCGATTGGTAAAGATAAAAATATCATTGATAATGATAAACAAAAACCAATCGAGAATCTCACTTGATATGAGCAACATTTATCTCATCTAGAGCCACGTACCTCTAAATGTGAAAATTAGATCCATAGAATCATTCATTTACAAAATATTGCCAATAGACTTCCTGATGCATTTAATGATGCAAGTAAATTCACGAAGTCTTATATTCCAGCTGTGAATGTTCCAGATAGGATCGCTGTTCCTGAAGAGCATACGAAAATCAATGATGATCCCCCACGACAAAAGCGGGGTAGACCTATTGCATCAAAGGACATTGTTCCTAGAAAAAGAAAGGGGAAAATCAATGAACCATCAAATGAGGCAATTCCTAGTGAGAATGCTCCAGATGAATCTGTTGAGCATGATATCGGAAAAGCAATATCAAATCCCGGGAATACCGAAAATCCCATAAGTTATTCCAATGAAATATGTGATAGAAATGAGATAATCATCGATAATATTTTTACATTCTCAGTTGCACAAGAAATTATGTACGATGATTATGATAGTGAACCACGTTTCGTAATGGAATGCCGCCAAAGAAACGATTGGCCTAAGTGGGAGGAAACAATAAAATCTGAATTGGCTTCCTTAGAAAAACGGAAAGTATTTGGGCAAAATGTTCAAACTCCGGATAATGTAAAGCCCGTTGGATATAAATGGATATTTGTCCGTAAGAGAAACGAGAACAATGAAATTGTATGATATAAAGTGAATACCTTATCACGAAAGGTTATAAAAATGATCCTATTTGGCCATGCGTTTTTATCAAAGGATCAAATGCCGGATTTGCTATTATTGCAGTTTATGTAGATGAAATGAACCTGATTGGCATTCATGAAGAGTTGGCCAATGCAACTGAATATTTAAAGAAAGAATTTGAGGTCAAGGACCTTGGAAAAACCAAACTCTGTCTTGGTATTGAGCTTGAGCATAGAAATAACGGCATACTTATACACCGATCTGCATATACTAAACGATTGCTCAAAAGATCTAATATGGAAAATGCTAATCCATTGAGCATCCCTATGGTTGTACGCAATTTAGATCCTGAAAAGGATCCGTTCCGACCTAAAGAAGAGATACTTGGCCCATAAGTGCCATATCTAAATGCTATCGGAGCGTTAATGTATTTAGCACAATGCACTCGACCTGATATCGCTTTTGCGGTAAATGTGCTTGCGCGATACAGTTCTGAGCCTACCAGGAGACACGTGAATGGTGTTAAATATATTTTTCTATATCTCCGTGGTACTGCATATTTGGGATTATCTTATTCAAAGAATGCAACTAAGTAAGGGTTAGTTGGTTATGCCGATGCGGGATATAGATCTGATCCACACAAAGCTCGCTCACAAACTGAATTGTTATTTTGTTATAATGGTGCATGTATATCTTGGCGATCTACCAAGCAAACATTAGTGGCCACCTCATCAAATCATTCAGAAATAATAGCTCTTTGTGAGGCAGGCAGAGAATGTGTTTGGCTAAAATCGATTATATCGCATATACAAAATTATTGCCAATTACATCCAGTTACAGACACGCCTACAGTTATTTATGAAGACAATGCTGCTTGTATAGCGCAAACAAGGGGCGGATATATAAAAGGTGATAGGACCAAACATATATCACCAAAGTCTTCCACACACATGAGCTTCAGAAGAATGGAGAGATCGATGTTCAACAAATTTGCTCATGCGACAATCTTGCTGATTTATTTACAAAGTCTTTGCCGACTTCTACATTTGAGAAATTAGTGTACGGCATTGGAATGAGAAGAGCCAACATGAAACAAGATTGAAGGCTCATTTCAGGGGGAGCAATGGTGCGCTGCACTCTTTTTCCTTATCACTGGTTTTGTCCCATTAGATTTTCCAGCAAAGGTTTTTAACGAGGCAACTTATGCACACATTTGAGCCGATACAATTATGCTATGTCCAAGGGGGAGTGTTATGACAACATAGATTTACACTATGTATCCCAACAACCAATTGCATGGCTCATTTACATGTGACACATTACCACTTCACGTGATTCATGGTGTGCCTATATGAGATTTATGGATATGGACATAGCATGTTTTTCAAATTAGATATATATGTATATTGTGTACGTGGTTATTTTATAGCCTTTACTTAGAATTTTGATTATGTATATAAATAGAATGTTTTACAATGGAGAATATACATCTTTCTTATTTTCGATATGCAGTAGCATCAAGTCTTCAATTATTTTTATTTTCAATCTTTTAAACACGTACTGTTCTATTTAGTCTTAAGTTCTTATATACAATACTTTATAATAGCAAAAGCATTTTAAGTGGATATTTTAGACCTTTATATGAGTGTCACGTTCAAATTTTAATATTTCTTTACGAATAGTGTAAGAAAAAATAAGGTTACAAGTTTACACTGTGAATTTGCTAGATTTTTCACCGAATGAAATTTTTATTGGGTCCATTTGATATACACCTCTCATATGAGAAATATATAGGGATATGTTCACCCCTAAAATTCTTCCTTTGAGATACTTCTGGTGAGGCAAAAGTACTATTGTGTCCTTATGTGCAATTTTCGCCCAACAGCATTCAATATTTTTGCAAACTGCATTCAACATTATTGGTTAGCTGCATTTAGCATTTATGGACCTGTATTTATCATTTTTATAGATTTTTTTAATAAAAAAATATAAATGTTTATTTTATTATTATATTTTATATATACCCTTTTTGTATTTTAGTATTTTTACTTTTTTACCTTTGTAAGTATTTAATTATTTAATTTTTAGTTTTTTTAATTTTTATAATTTTTTTTTTCAAATTTCGATAAATTTATTGTACTTAAATTGAATACATAGGCTGTAGTATACCACAGTCATGTATAGTTATATGTAGTCATGCACTGACTATCCTTTAACCCCAAAGTTATGGTAAATCGTTGATTATATAAAAAAAAAACTTCATCTACAGCCAACAAAAAATTGAAAAAAAAAAACAGTAATCAAGATAACTATACATCAGAAAAATCACATAGCTTGTATATAACTATATATATTGCTACATGGAACTATACATGACTATAGTTATCTATAGTCATCTATACGATTATATTTGACTTAAATCCCATTTTTCAATACGAGAACGGCTTGTTTTGAACGACGAACACAAAGTCCACTCCGCAAAAACTTAATACATAGTAGTTCAAACACCAAGACCTGCGAAAAAGAAAAAATAGTTAAATAAACAACGGATTTTGCTTCAAATTTGAATCTATACACACACACACACACACACACACACACACACACACACACACATACACACACACACACACACACACACACACACACACTATCACCTACTGATATACGGACACATCACGAACATATACTCCCCACATAACTCATACATTACTACATGTTACTATATGTTACAATAAAGCAAAAATCACAAATCATAAATTTCAAGGGGTAAATCATAAAATTTGACCTAAAAGATTCACCAAGCATACAAAATTTCATTTAATTACGACACGCGTGTCATTCAAATTGTAGAAAAAAATTCCAAATTAAAATATTATGTAATAAACTAAAAAATGCACACACACACACAAACAAAGAACTCGATCAAACACGAAACTGATTAAAACATCTAGCCAATTGAAACAAAATATTAGTTGAGTCGAAGAATTAGAGTCGAATTAAAATCGAGTACAAATGACTACAGTGTACTACAAATCCATATGTTACTAAATGTGACTACATGTGACTGCAGTCATTGTAGTCATATATAGTTTTATATAGTAAAATTCGTAGAAAATTTAAGTTTTAACATAAGTTTTATATTGTCAATCCCTTCTTAATTCTAAGGTAGCTCTTACACCAAAAAATAATTAACAGTTACAACTGATAATAGGAAAAGCAAACTCCAACAAAGAGCCAATTATAATGAAATTGCAGCCAAATTAACTAACTAAGCCACAGATCTCTACCAAAATAAAAAAGGACTAACATAATGACCAAAGTTAACACTCTCTGCTATTAATTATTACGAAGACGAACTAAAACATGCGATTATTTACTTCAAACATCATACTTTGCAACTAAAATAGCAAATTCAGTTTCTAAATCCTTATTAAAAAAATGCAGAAACACGACATAACTTACACCAGGGGACGCTTAGAGATTCGAAATCCGACTCGAGGCCATCAAATCCAACAAATAATCGGGAAATATGAGCGGAGGAGGAAGCCAAGATACAAACCAAATCTCGCGAGTAGATAACCAGAGAAGAGATAATCACGATTGCAATCCCCATTATCAGAACGGGCCGTATGTACCCGGTGCAGCGGCGAGGGCGTCGGTGACATTGGCGGAGGAAGAGAGAGAACGGAGCGGCAGAACAGAAAAGACATCGAAAGAAACGGAGAGGGCTAGGGTTTGAGAACATGGTTTTAATAACTGATTTTATAAGGGCAAAGCAAGTATTTCAAGTTGTCCAGGGGGTCTGTCAAATTAAGATTAGAATTTGGATTTTTCACTAGGTAAGAAAAATCCATAGGGCCTATCCCTAAATATTTTCAAAACTGGGGGTAACCCACATTTCCCCTTCTTTATTTTATTTATATTTATAAATTGTCATATTATTTTTCAAAAAATAAAGGGGTCATTGGATATAGGGGCTCTTTGAGGAAACCCCCTTATTACTTATTTTAATGGAGAGAGACTCAAAATATTTTGCTCAATTTGAGAAAAACCCACACCCATTTCCAACTATTATGTTTACCAATTTTGCCCCCGCCCACATCATCATTGTAAACGCCTATCAGTCGTTTTTTTTTTTCATTTCTTTTTGTATCAGTTTTATTAATGGACTATGGAGCATAGTCGATTAAGGAATTTAAAAAAAATATTTTTAATTTTTTTTCTCTATCAGGTATATTAATCGCCTATAAAGCATAGTCGATTAAGAATCTAACTACTAAAAATAACAAATCACAACTACAAAAATATGCAAAATCATCTATATTTTATAAAAGATAAATATACAGACATTATAATTGATTTAAACAATTGAAATCAATAAACAAAAAATTCAAAAAACTAAAATTGGAGTCGATTAACCTTAATTGACTACTGAACATAGTCGATTAAGACATAGTCGATTAAGAGACTGACTACTAAAACCGTGGTTGAATAATCAAATTGACTACTAAAAGTAACAAAAACGACTTTAATGCCGTCAATGAAACCCAACACGATTCAACAAAAAGAAGCCCAGCCGAAATGTATAACAAAAACAACTAAAAAAAAATGAAAATCAACTATCTTTACAAAACAACAAAATATATAAAATTGTAATCGATTTATATCAATCGGGTGATGGCTTGGTAATGGTAGAACAAAAATACACCATATCTATGCCTCCAAGTTCAACTATATTGACAAAATAAAGAAACAATAAACAAAATCCAAAATTGAATAAAAAATGTAGTTGATTAACCTTAATCAACTACTGGAACATAGTCGATTAACCTTAATCGACTTCTGGCACATAGTCGATTAATAATTCAATCTGCGTGAACTTCCTCTCTCTACATCATCCACGCAATCTACCCAAAAAAATATTTGCTCCCCATCGTCACCCCACCGCACCATCACCACCCCTACCATCAATGCTTAGCCAGTGTCGGCAACGCCCTATGCGATCGAATATTTGCAATTTATTCATCTAGACTGCAAGTTTTTACAAACTACAAAAAAGTGTCAGAAAAAAAAAAATCGCAGTCCTGGGAACGAAAAGAAAAAGGAAAAAAATTGAAGATGAACATTTGTAGGGTTTGTTGTTTCCCCTATGCCTTCTTTATCCATAGCTCAAACTAGATCTAAAATATTACACAGAGAACGAAAACAGAAAAGAACAAACGATATATGCATAAAGAACGAAAAGTCGAAAATAATTCACACGAGGAAGACCAAATCCTACCTTAACATCTCTGCCAATTAAACCTCTGCCAATCAAAGACGTCCATATATATATATATATATATATATATATATATATATATATATATATATATATATATATATATATATATATATATATATATATATATATATATATATATATATATATGTATGTGTACTTCATGTATCTTCTACAAAAGCTTTATCACCTCCTTCAATATGTTGTTACGAAAAAGAGAGGGAAAAAAAAACAACAGAGAAGAGAGAGAAATTAAACGCGAAAGAAGAATGAGATTAGGGTTTTCAAAGAATACATTGGAAAATTAAGGGTAGTTTTGGAATTATAAAAATAACACTTGAGTCGAATATTAGCAAAAGGGGGTTTTTCTAAATATTTTTGGGAAGGGGTGTTTCCTTAACTAGTTTTCCTAGATAAGGGGTTTTTTTTAATTATTTTTGGGAAGGGGTGTTTCCTTAACTAATTTTCCTAGATGAGGGGTTTTTTTCTAACTTTCCCTTTCATATAGTTCACCCCTAAAATTCTAGGGGCCTTAGGATATAGGTCCCTGGTGACAAAACTTATTGGAACTAAATGACTAGTCTAACTAAACATTTGCTTCACATCCTTTATAAAATTCATTCCAAAAATGCCCCTCCACCCACCGCTGTCGCCTCCACCCTCCTCCACCCGTCGCCGCCTCCACCCGACGCCGCCGCCTCCTCCCCCCGCCACCGCCGCTACCCCCACCACACTCTCTCGATCCACCGCCCGTGTTCCTGCTCCCTCCATCGCCGGCGGTGGTTGTCTTCGTGCAACTACTGAAGAACAAGAGAAAGATAGAAAGATGAGAGCAAAGAATGAGAGAGAGAAAGGGGAGATAGAGAGAACGTGTGAGAGAGGGAGAGAAAACAAAAAGAAGAAAAATAAATCTCAATTGACGTGAATGTCTAGGTTTATATAATTTAGGGTATAAGGGCAAGATAGGGATTAAAAAAAATTAGGGATGTGACTCATATATTATTTAAAACTAAGGATTTAGTTAAAAGATTGAATTTATGTTTGTCATTTAGTTCAAATTAGGTTTCCTTTCAGGGGCTCATGGCATATTACCCCGAAATTCTTTCTTTGAGATACCTTATGGAGAGACAAAAGTATTATTGCGCCCTAATGTGTAATTTTCGCCCAACAGCCTTCAACATTTCCACCAATTGCATTTAATATTTTTTGAGCTGCATTTATCATTTTTCCTTATTTTTAATTTGAAAAAAAATATTTTTGTTTATTTTTTATTCCTATATATTTAGGCGGCGGATATATGCAAGCCCATTTTTTTTATTAGTTCAAGTACTCCAACATAAATATACTAATTTATCCTTAATGAAATTCAAAATCAAATAAAAAACATAAATCATAAAAAAAAAAAAAAATCGGCGTTATAACGCCGATTTTGACTTGTAAAGTCGCCCTTGTGACGCCGATTTGGTTAACAAAAATCGGCATTGTAACGTCGATTTTCGTGTACAAAATCGGTCTGGATAAACCGACTTGGGAAACCAACGAAAACCCACAAAAAAGTCAATTTCAATCTCAATTTTTTTCCAAAATCGGCTAAAGCATTGCAACCCAACAAGAAGTAAGCATAGATTAATGTTCATCCACGCATATTTATCAAGAATCGATGCTCGATTAATGTTTTTGAATTGACAAACAAAAGTTTAGTAAAAAGGACTTGGTGGTGGTGGGATGGTGGTGATGGTGCGGTGGAGGTGGTGCGGTGGGTGGGTCGCTGGTCGTCGCTGGCGCGGTGGGTGGACTTGTTGAAATCCACACCAATTGCTTAAAAAACAACTAAAAGGAGGGGTGTGGATTTGAAAGTCATCCTCAAATCCCTCAATCCAAACAAGTTCGAGGGATTTGTTATTATGGATTTGAAATCCATCCATCCAAATGGAGGGTTATTGACAAAATATTGTTGAAATAAGTATATATTTGTAATTTTGAAGTAAAAGTATATATTTTAGTAGTTGTATTTTATATTTTAATAATAAATAGAGAAAGAATATCTAGATTACATAGAGAAAAAAATAGGTAAATCTTTTTCTTTGATTCTTCTTTGAGTGACAAATATGGAAATAATGAGCCCAGGTTCGACAATTCAAATTGAGTTCTCAAGATTTCCAATTTAATTTCAAAAGGGTGCGATTGATTCTTATTCATAGGAAGATGGTGATAGTCATGGTTTTCTTTTTCTTATTTTTAGATTGGTGTAGGAGTTTCTTATTCTTTCATTATTTCATACATTTTTTTTTTAATTTTAATTAATCTGTTAGTGGAATGTGAAAGATAAGATGGTCCAAAATCCCCATCAATACCCCCAAATCGTCGCTCTTTCGGCGCTCCTCCATCCATTCCACCGGAGTGAACGATCCCTGCAGTGATTTCAGCCCTGTGATTAGCTCGAGAAGCAAAACCCCGAAGCTGTAAACGTCGTTCTTTGGCAAAACAACATCGGTGTTCAGGTAATCCGTGTCGATGTAACCGAGCGAGCCTTGACGACGATCGGCGTGTGCAAGCTCTGCGCGTCATTCCTGAGTTTGCATAGGCCAAAATCGACCCGCTTGTCGTGGCCGTCGCTGACCAGGAGGACGGTGGACGATCCACCGGGGGACCGGTGATGGAGCGGAGGTATTCGATGGCATAGGTGATGTCCAGGGTGATGCTGAAGCAGTTGGACCAGGAGAGGGCGCGTGTGGTGTGTTGGCCCTAACGGGTGTGCATACGGTCAAATAGGTTTTGGATGTGAGATTCCGAAGAAGGGCCGAAATTTTATCTAGAAACATCTTTTAGCTGCCACCTCTCTCCTCCAAGACACGTTTGACAATTCCTAATCTTCCATTCCCAAGCTTAGCTAGCTAAACATATGAAGTTGCTCCACCTCCAATACGAATCCTAAAATGATTTCTGGCGAAGAAGAAGATGAATTATAGTCTTGGAAATTGCATGTGATGGTTTTATTTCTAACTTTGCAGACTTTTGATGATCGGATACCTGTTTTGAATATGTATGATCTTCTTGATTAATTTCTCTTGACAACCATTTTTCATATGATGATGGTGAGAATTACAACTGTTATTGCACCTCTATTCAAATTGTTTTTTCTGCTTGATGAGGAGAAACCAAGGAAATCTTTGATTTGCTTGTGTCTAACTAAACATTACTTCCTCTTTTCTTATTGCTTTTCATTATGCCTTCGAGCATAAATTAATACTTTGATATATGGACAATATAATTTTTTTTTTATAAGGATTAAGCGAAAGATTATAAATCAAGATTAATTTGGAGTTTAAACAAAAAGGAAAAAAATAAAGAAAGAGGATATTTTTTTATTTTTGTTTTTACTTCGTATTTGAATATAACAGATGTGTTAAATCTTACAATTTTCTGTTTTGATTTCTTTTCATGTAGCTTCAAGTTGATTTTCTTTCCTACAAAATTTGAAATACACATGTTTTTTCCTCTTTTAATTTTTACATCAATGCAAATGAAATTTATTAAAATTCCATCTATATAAATAAATATGATAAGGGTGATTTTGTAACTTTAGATGTTATCAGTCCCCATCAGGCAAACCAAATGTCAGAGTCCAATTATCCTTATTAAGTGTATCCTACAAACCAAACCCAAATTTTTAGTTACTATATAATCATGAACAGTAGAATATTATATAATCCTTCAAAAGTTATCTATCCCATACCTCAAACTAAAAGAGGCCTATATGTATATAATCACATGTGATATATAAGTATAGTCATATAGAGTGTAGTTTGCAGTTCATAGCTTCAAATCTCACTTTTAAACACTACAACAAATCTGATCTATCGGTTGCAAAAGAACTGTTTTGAATTGACGAACACTATGTCCTTTTGGCAAAAATTAGTGCATAAAACTTGTTCAAACATCAAGAACTGTGACAAAAAATCAAGTTGAGTTTAAATTTTACATTATAAATCAACTCACAATCACATGCATATGTTACTACATGTTACTATATGTTATTATATATTACTAGATGTGACTATATATGAATATATTTATCAATAGTTCAATCTTCATCCATATTCCAAATATGCAAAACCATTAATATAAAATAATTAGCTTTGAGAAATGTTTCAAATGAATCTAGCACATCAACATACATATTACTCCTACCTTAAATTGCATAACATCAAGCAATTGTACCGGTGGGATCTAATTAAATTTCATGTTTTCTATACAAAACCAATCATCCAAAGAAAACTTTTGAAAACAAAAAGTAAATAATAATAAATAGGGAAAATGGGGATAACTCCTCAATACATAAAATAATAGAGTTCATTTCCATTTTAATATTAACCATTTGTAAAGAAATCTAAAATTATATTGAGACCCCCTCACTTGTTTATTATTCCAGTTTTGCCCTTTCTTCTCCAACTTTTTCTCCCCCCCTCTTCTCAACCGTCATTTTCTTTCTCTCTCTCCTTCCCTTCTTTTTATATATTTTACGTATCTTTTTTTCTCTTTTCTCACATTCACTTTCTCTCTCCCCCCTCTCTCTTCCCTGATACGTCTCTTTCTGTTTCTTTTTTCTTTTTTTTTTTTCTCTCGAATCATTCGCTCTGTCTCACTTCTCTACTAAAATCGACTTGTATATCTTCTCTACCAAAATTGACGGATCCACAGCCGCCTTCATAGCTACCATTGGTTCACCCGTTCTAGCAACAAGGAAATATTCCGATTTGTTTTCCGACGAAGCAGCATCCGCCGTCGCCGCCGCTCTTTCTCAAAGCACCCCTCACCGCTGATTTTTCGATTCAAAAATCTCCGTCACTAGAGTCTCGCGTTATTGTCTCGGAATATGCTCATTTCATTGGTTCAAATCTAATTTTTCTAGGAAAATTAAGGCTGATGTACAGTGGAAATTCTTTTTTAGTAAAATTGAATTTACAAGGAAGGTACCCATATGCTTAAAACTATTGAGATCATTTGGGACTTTGGGCGTAGTTGTGAAAGTGTTGGAATTACTAGCCAACGATTGAATAGTTTGACGGTGCTGAGTTTTGGTCATAAAATTATGGTACAAAAATGATCATTGACTACTATAATTTAGTAGTTAACTATCACGATTTATAGCTAACTATTAAAATTTCATAGTTAACTTTCCCTAGTTTGTAGTTGACTGACACAATTTTATAGCAAACTAGTAGAATATTATAGTTGACTGCTAAAGTCAGTGGTTGAATTCATTAATTTAGTTGTTCACTACAATTTCGTAAATCTTTAAAAAAAAGGGTAAAAGTAAAAAAGAATCGAAATATAATTAAAAACAAAATTAAAATAAATAAAGAAGAGAGAGAGCACGCACAAATTGGTTGACCGATTCCTGTATTAAAGGGAGGGGGTCTAGTTCCAAAGAAAAATATAGAGATACAATGGAGATATTTAAAGTAGACGGGGTTGCACCATATTAAAAAAATATTTGATACCTAATTCTAATATTTTTGCTAACGAGAGGTTTATGCCTCATTAAACCTAATAAATAAACAAATAGTACCAAGAGCACTCAATGTGGCCCTCTCTTACAAATTATAAATGATTATTTGACTTAGAAATACACTGAATTATTTACGCTGGGCATAGAGAATGAAAATTATAAATGATTATCTGATTTCCTTGCTAATAATTGCTCACCCAATTTGAAATTACAGAGTGGCGGTTTCAGGACAAAACAACCCCTTCTCTGCCACCGGAACCATCTGCAAATCTCCCGCAGCGACGGAAGTCTTTCTCGACGACAATGACATTTGCGATTTTTCTCTGAAGCCTAGGGTTTCGAATTTGAAAATTACACAGGAAAGTTGTTGGCGAGAATGAAATTTTGGGAATTGATTTTGTACATTATTCTGAAGTCTAAACGAGTTCAATGGGAACCTGAATGCATGCAAAACCACTGAAAGATTTGGGGCAAATATTTTTCTCGTGAAATAAGAATGATGGCCAGAGAGATCTAGAGAGAGAGCGACAGATGAAGAGAAATAGAGAGAGCGAGAGATGTAAATGGCGGTTGTGGGTCTGAGACGTGTAAGTGGAAGAGAGAGGGTTAGGGGGATTAGGTTATTTATTGAGTTGAAACTAATAGGGCAAAACGTATATTTTATGTTTCCTATGGGTCTCAAAAATTAAGATCAAAATTTCAATTTTTGACCATGGCTAAAAACCTCATTGGACCTTCTCATATATGGGTATCACTCTTATGATGCGTATTAATCACCTGTAATAAATATAGTCGAAGAGATAAATTGGGTCACCGATCACGTGTTAGATGACCTTGAGATTCCTGCATAAAAAGTAAATGTGAACTAAGCCGACCTTGAGATTCCTGCATAAAAAGTAAATGTGAACTAAGCCGACCTTGAAATTCCTGCATAAAAAGTAAACGTGAACTAAGACGGGTTGATCCGGCGGAAACCCTCCAATGCTTAAGTGATATTTGGTTCGTGAAATAATCGAGAGAATTATAATAGCAAGATTGTTTGAGTAAAAATAACGTACCTTGATTTAACGAATCAAGTTCTATTTATACTTCCATGTTGGGTCGAAATCAATGTATCGAGCCCAAACCTTATTTAAAGGTGATTGGGCCTTCGTAGTGATAACTTCTAAACTAGGCTCAAGACCCAGTAAATAATTAAATTGTAGGTCCATTGAACTGCCTATTAAAATTGTAGGTCCAGTATATTGTGTTATAATTTCACTATGTATGAATTAATTTTGAGATTAAATTCTGAGCCGATCAGCCGATATTTAAGATAAATCGGATTCCACTATTTTTTTTTTACATGTTGCACTTTAAGTCTTCACTCTTAATAAATTACGCTAATTATAATTAGGGTCAGAGGGGTTACAGGTTCTGCTGGTTTTTTTTTTTTTTTCAATTATTATCCTAATTATATTTTTATTTAAACTATCCACGTGTCAATCATCTTATGACATCCAATTTTTCTATTAAAATAGGTTTCGATCTAAATTTGGACCCATTAATTTTTCTTGTTTGACTTTGCAGAAATATGAATAATCGGTAGTTTGCACGGAGAGATTGCTTGTTAGAATTAAGTATGATATTTTTTTTTAAATGTCAACTAATAGTTAGAATTAAACGAGGGATATTATTTCAATAAAGCGTCTAACATGCAGGAAGGTGAGAAGCGGTCAAAATCCAAGTAATCAAGTGGACTTTTTTCATATGGTAGTAGGTACACAAAGTCAAACACTAAATCACAGAGACGACCGATTCATCTTGATTCACATAAAAAATCAACTACTCTAAACCATAAACAAAGACAACTCCGATCCATCAAGAGATCGACAGAGGTAATTAATTTAGATTGGGAAGGAAGGATGAGGATTGATGAGTACAAGAAAATGAAATCATTGTCTACTAAAGAAATCACCATTCATGAATGCGCAGAGGCAGGGAATCTCACTGGCTTGCAGAGATTACTTCGTCAAAATCCTTCTCTTCTTACCGAAACTAGTGATGCTCTTGTAAGATCTATCTCTCTCTCTCTCTCTCCAATATATAAAACCGTATCACACATTTTGTGCTATTATTTAAATTACCTTCCAAAAATTTTGAGAGTGCTAACCCCGAACCCTGTAAACTTTGTGCTGGCTCTACTACCGTTTTCTAGCTCTACATTTGTAGTCCGCTTTCTTCGCGTAAGCTCATATTCGCAAGTCATATATGTACAAAATAAAGTTGTGGTCAGTCATGTGACAAATAATTGTAAGGGGCAGAGCATATACATCCATAAACACAATAGTCATCTCAGAGTCCATCATGACCAACTTTTATCTAATTTAGTAATTTTAATATTTGATTTTCGAGTAAAATGAAAAAGATCCCCCTTGTGTAATATTTAAGGCCAATAAAAAATCTTAGAAAAATGATGTGCCAAAAATCCTCCTTTAATCAGTTCAAACAAGTACACTCGACCCTTTCTTTTCATCTGTTCACCGCTCTCTGAAGAGACAAAAAAACCTCAAAAAAATATGCAATGGATCAATACTATTTAAATCAAGTTATTTGAAAATTAAAGATTCATCCCATCTTGTTTGTTCAAAAAATGAAGGTTCTTAAGATTTTCAATTTAGTCCCTCATATTTTCGCACCCATTGACCGTTAATATATATATAAAATATAAATAATAATAAGAAAAATTGAAAAAAAAAAAAGAAAAAAAAAAAAAAGAAGTTGTCTTCTTCCTAGCACCCCACAACCCGGGGCGGAAGATAAGAGGGGGAAGGGGGGCTGTGGACTCCCCCAAGATTTATATAAAAAAAAATTTAGTAATTTTGAGTAATATTTTAAGATATAAGTTTTGGCCCTCCAATCTTGTGTAAATATAAATTTTGACCTTCAAGTTTTTATTTTTTCTCTATTATTTTATGTAAATTTATATACATATTCATATTTATTATGACAATATAAAATATTATTGTTAAATCATGCCATTTCACATAAAGTAGATAAAATATTACTTATTTTTGTTTCATTCTTTTATGAATTAGTCTAAAAAAATGGGGGACGATGTCCTTGAACTCCCAAAAAATTTAATCTTCTTATGTTGTATCATTTCATAAGACCCTGACCCCCTAATCAAATTTCCTGGTTCCGCCCATGCCAGCACACCACCCTACCTCACCGACCCAATTCTTCATCTCCTATCTTTCCACCACCGGTTCTTCTTCCTTTTGTTTTGTTTTTCATTTTTTTTTTTTTTTAACGGGGGGAGTGTATGACTTTGACTACTGATTAAATGGGGTTTTCGGTTACTTAATTTGTTTAAACCCATGTTTTTTTGGCCTTTCGACATTACAGAAGGGGTGTTTTTGCATTTTACTCTTTAATTTTCTTGAAAATAAATATTGTCATCATTTTAAATAGATATTATAATTTCCAATTTAAAAAAAATTGAAAACAAAAATTAAAACAACTTACAGTAATATATAAGGTATTATTAATGTAGTGTATTTCATAATTTTTCTAGTAAGGTTCCTTTTCTCATATATTGTCATATGTCTTAAAAACTTAAATGATTAGAATGCGGTGACCGTTACACACTAAAAAAAAATTTAGTGGCAACACATATTTTTCACATAGTTAGGCAAAAAGTGTTGTCAACTTGTCACTAACGGGGTGTCGTTAATACTCTATAGTGACATTAAATAAGGATTAAGTGACAACAAAAAGAGCTATTACTAACAATAAAAGAGATGTTGTCACTTAGTGTGTACATTAAGTGACAACTTTTGTATTTGTCACAATTGAGGTGTCGCTAATGCAACTTTTTCTTGTAGTGACATTTGATACTTGTATAGTCTGGGGTTAATAAAAGGGGAACATAAGTGTACTTAACCTTTAGTTGTTATGCCTTTGATTTATGAACAAGAGATCATGAAAATCTTAGTTATAATTTTATTATTTGTATTGTGATGAACATTTTAAATTATCAATATCACTCTCGTCAAGTAAATATACATATAACATACAATAACATTTTCTGTGAGTTTTTTAGCAAAAAATACGCTTGTTAATTCTTTAGCACATATTTGAGTCCTAAGTAATTGTAGTTAATCACCTAAATACAACAATCCTTTCTATATTTTTCTTGGATGCAGATGCTACAAACCCCATTGCATATTGCTGCTGGTGCCAATAAAGTTGAAATAATAAAGTATTTGCTTGACTGGGAAGGACCAGGGAAAGTGGAGTTGGAAGCTAAGAATGCGGTATGTCCGTCGACGAAACAATAATTAATGTATTACGGTTTCATAATTATATTTTCATCTTCTGATTATAGATTTCTCCATTTTGTTGACAATTGTATGCACAGTACGGCGAGACTCCATTGCACACGGCAGCTAAGAATGGATGCAACGAGGCGGTCAAGTTGCTTCTCGACCATGGTGTCTATATTGAAGCAAGAACAAATGTACACTATTTTATGTTTTCTTTTTAGTGTCTTATATACTTGCAGTATCTGAATTTCACCAACATTCTTGTTGAATGACCATCTCAACCAAAAGTTTAAGCAGTTAGTGAAATGTATCATTTAATATTAATATCTCCAATAATTCTTACAAGTCTTTTGTTGTGCAAATTTCTTGCAGAACTCGATGACTCCATTGCATCTTGCAGTTGGTTATGCACTTCGATCTGGAGACAACTCGATTGTGAAAACGTTATCCGATTATAATGCCGATTGTTCCGCCAAAGACGATGTATAATGCATATTCATTTTTTATTTAATTTTAATATTGATTTCATTGATAATGAACTTTTATTTTGTCATGGATGTGGGCAGGAGGGTATGATTCCTTTAAACTATCTCCCAATAGGCCTACAAAATGAAGAATTGATGGGATTTCTGAAAGTTAATGCTCCGACTCAAACCGACAATTCCGAAGAATTGATGGTCCAGTCAAGAGGTGGAAATCGTATCAACAAAATAATGGGAAAGATTCATTCATCAGGAAACTCAAGGCCCGGAAATCACGAAGAACAAATAAAAAAGATCATGGGAATGATTCATTCATCAGGAAACTCAAGGCCTGGAAATTACGAAGAAAAAATAAACAAAATCATGGGAATAATCAGTGCATCAGGCAGCTCAAGGCCTGAAAACTACAAAGAAAAGATAAAACTAATCGTGGAGAATATTAACACATCAAGGCCCGGGGGGCATAATTACGAAGAATACATAAAAAAATTCATATTGGAAATGATGAATACGTCAGGCAGCTCTAATCACGAGGAACACGTAAACAACACGGGGCAATCTGATACATCGGGGTCCTCATTTACCGGAAACGGGTTCCAAAATTACGAAGAGCCAAGTGATGATCAAGATGGAATAGAAAGAAGGATGAAAGAGTTTGATCAAGAACTATCGAAGATAGTTGGATTGCATGAGCTTAAACTTCAGCTTAAGAAATGGGCAAAGGGGATGCTCATGGATGAGAAGCGTCGTGCGATGGGGATAAATCTCGGACCAAGAAAAGCACCTCACATGGCGTTTCTTGGAAATCCCGGGACAGGTATTTTCGCTCAATTATCGGCCGTTATTTATATCACTATTCTTTTTATTAATTGGATCGTTGAGTATTTCTTGTGCAGGTAAGACCACCGTGGCACGAATCCTGGGCAAACTACTTCAATCTGTTGGTGTACTTTCTTCTGATAGTGTAATAGAAGTGCAAAGATCGGATTTGATAGGAGAGTATATTGGACAAACCGGACCAAAGACTAGAAAAAAAGTATGAAATATTTTTATGTCGCGTATTGTTCTTAAAGCTTCTTCGATGTTTTAATAATAATGGATTGATGATTTTATAGATCGAAGAGGCTATGGGGGGGACTTTGTTCATCGATGAAGCATATCGCTTAGCACCCGAGCAGGGTGCAGGTCATAGCCAAGACTTTGGTGTGGAGGCATTGGAAGAGATTATGTCTGTGATGGAAGATGGAAATATTGTGGTCATTTTTGCCGGCTATACTGAGCCGATGAAGCGTGTGTTCTCTTCGAATGCGGGATTTTGCAGGAGAGTTTCCCACTTTTTTCAATTTGATGATTTTACATGCAACGATCTTGCACAGATGGTGATGATAAAGATGAGCAAGCAAAATGAGAAGAGCAGGTTGTACGGATTTAAGCTCCATCCTTCGTGTACACCCGGTGCTATTCTTAAAGTGATTGAGAAGAACTCCTCTGAGAAGCTGCGGAACAAACTGAATGGAGGTTTGGTTGATCATATGTTGAACAATGCTCGGGAAAATCTTGATTCGAGGCTGGATTTGAATTCTAAAGGCGATGAACTACTGACAATCACGTTACGTGATTTGGAGGCTGGACTTAAAATATTATCGCAGCGAATCAATGTTGACTGAAGAAGATGATGAAATAGAAATGAGAAGTTGGTTTGATTTGTGTGTGAATGAAAATGTTGTTGCCGGAAGATCATTGTACAAGTCCAGGATCATTGCATTCCTTGAGATGATTTTCTAATTTTCATTTTCTTATGTTTGTATTTAAATGAATTCATTTAATTAGTTATGTAAGGAAATAAGTACGAACATAATAGAACCTACCAATCAAGTTTTAGATTAAGTCGTCACTGTATCTATTTTCTTTGTGATGATCACCACTCTTCTCCTTGGCAATACCTCAAGAACATTAAGAACATGAGTTTTGATTAACAAAATTTTGAAAGTTTGTTGGAAATACCTTTTCTTTTACAATTAAACTACGTTTGACAAGATTAAGTGCTGAATGTTGAATGTTGAATAAACATTTGAACGGTTAAGAGCATTGTAATGTCGAATGCTGAACATATAAGTTTGTTTGGTAACTCCAAAGTCTTTCGTAACTTAATGATGTAATTTAACTATATTAACCATAATTATATTCCTTCACAAATAAATTTAATTACTAGCTAAATTATAATGAAAAAATACTAAAAAATCGTGACACTCATAAATATTAAATACTAGATTATTATATTATTTTAATAAAAATAAATACACTTTAGAAAAACAGAAAATGGGAAATAGGATCATAACAAGCATAATAATATTTAAATTAATATTAACCTACTATATTACTGTCTCACAGTAATATTACTATATATATTTGAAGTTTGAACACTGAATTAGTTTTATTTAAAATTTGCAATTCCAAGCAAATGCAACATAAAAGGTTTGATGAGTCAGATTGCAGTAAAAGGAATATGCATTATGAAAGCTTGCCCGGGGGGGGGGGGGGGGGGGGGGGGGATTTGAATAATCCGGATGGTCCGGATTGCTTATGTATAATATTGGAAAATTCTTGCATCCAACCGTACAAGGAAGATGAGAGCCAGAGAAAAAGCTCTGGCAGTGGAAGCAAGGTCTTCTGTGATAACTTCGTTAGTGATGTTCGTACTCCAGTACATAATAGGGACGACAATGAGGAGATGGAGGACAATGAGATGTATGATGATGATGATGATGAGACCGGGAGTGCTGAGCAGGTTGCGGCACACACACCGTGCAGGGCCGGTCCGACGTATTTGAGGACCCCGAGCGAGAATATATTTTTTTTTTGCATATTATGCTTAATGACATAATATAAATAAATTATTTATAAATAGAAACCTCATAAATAAAAGATTGAAAATATTAATGTATATCAAGATAAAAAAAATTATGTGACATAAATGTTAAAAAAATATGTAATAAATTTTCATTTGATTACATAAGATATTAAATTTTACGTCTACTTTTAAACTCAATTTAAAATTAATAACATAAGAATATTTTTTTTAAATAGAAGAATATGTTTATTTTAATAAAACAATAAATTTTTGCATATAAAAAATATATAATATGTATATATAATAAAATGGAAAACTGGCCCCTCTAGGCACTTGGGCCCCGGGCGTGGGCGCTGCTCACCCCATCCCAGGGCCGGCCCCGACACCGTTTGATCGTGTCGATGATTTTCCAGCGTTTGATAGTCCATCGTATTTAGAAGGTCCGCTCGAGGGCGAAACAAATAATAATGAGTTGATATACCTCAGTTAAAGTCACATATGGCGATGTATGTTTGGTTTGGGCATGTAACTATAATAATACTTTAACAAAACAATAGTTATTATATATTTGTCTACTATATATAGGATTAATCTCAAAATGACCCATGACAAGGGTACTTAATTAAAAAAGGGGCATCCAATTTTTTTGTCTGGTAAATATTTCCAGCTCATTCAAACTTATTTGCAAATAAGTAAAACCCTTTTATATATACCAAAATTACCATCAATTCCTTAAACTCAATTCAACTCCAATTTCATGATTTACGTTTGGCCCAATTTCACCAATTAACTAATTTTGACCCGCCACCACCGGAGACGCCGGTCAGCCGCGGCTAACTGCCGAAGACCCCCGGTCTTCGGCGTTGAATTTTTTTTAAATTTTTTTTCTTAAAAAAATATTTTAATTAATATAAAAAGTATTGGCTGCTAAATTACTGTCTCCAGCAGTTATTTAACTGCCGCGGACAGTAATTTAACTGTTAATTGACTTTTTTTTTAAATATTTTAATTAATATTACTGTCTCCAGCAGTTATTTAACTGTAGGACACAGTAATTTAACTGTTAATTGACTTTTGTTTTTCTTAAAAAAATATTTTAATTAATATTACTGTCTTGGCTGCTAAATTACCGTCTCCCGTAGTTATTTAACTGTCGGAGACAGTAATTTAACTGTCAATTGACTTTTTTTTTTTAAATATTTTTTTGCTTAAAAAAATTATTTTAATTAATATTATTGTCTCAGATGCTAAATTGCTGTGTCCAGCAGTAATTTAACTGTCTGAGACAGTAATATTACTGTATTAATTAATTTATCGTATTGGCCTGCATTTGTGATGTCTTCGACTGTAATATTACTGTCTCCGACCGTAATATTACTATCTTATGCAATAATATTACTATATGGGACAGTAATATTAGTAATATTACTGTTCGGAAAATAATATTCATAATATTACTGTCCCAAACAGTAATATTACTGTATGAGATAGTAATTTAACAACCAAGACAGTAATATTAATTAAAATATTTTTTCTAAGAAAAAAAAAATTCAAAAAAAAAATCAATGCCAGAGACCGGTGGTTGACCGGCCTTAAAAAAATTTCATAAAAAATATAAGTTTTCCAAAAAAAAAAAAAGTTAACGCCGGAATATGGCCGGAAAAAAAATCAGAACAAAAATTATTTTCTGAAAAAAAAATATTCTTTCAAAAAATTATTAAAATGAGGGTTAATGTGATATATTTGTTTAAATCCGGGGTCCATGTGTAATATTAAAAAAGTTAGAGTATAATGGATGGAATTGACAAAAAAATATATTATGGAGGGTATTTTTTACTAAAGACATGATGATAGTAAGACTGTTTTTTTTGTGGACCAATGTGCATTTAAGTCCATTGTCATGTCCCTTTCTGCCATTTGGCCTATATAATATTAATAAAATGAACGGAGGTCTGGTAGATTCGAGGATTACTGTCCTCAAGACCTACCACGGATCGAAGGATAACAAGATTATTGATAGCAGAATGCTACCTTAACAATGTAAATCACCACGGACCGAAGAATAACAAGATTATTGATAGCAGAATGCTATCTTAACAGCGTAATTTATGCCCTAACGTTAGCGTTTGGGAAGAGGTGGTAGGCTGTAAAGACGAATAATTTCCAATGCCGTGATGAAAGATGACGATCACGGTCCACGATGTTGCAGAAGATCCTCAGCGGGATGAGTCCGTACAATCACTTGCATTCCTTTTCGACCTTGGTTTGAAGAGTGTAGGAACATAAACACTATATGAACAACCTATTCAACAGTAATATCCACGCAAACCTGACCCAGATGGTATGAATAAATAATAGATTGATCAAATTTATGGAAGATAATGTATTAACCATCAAGTAGAAGCTATTCAACAGTAATATCCACGCAAACCTGACCCAGATGGTATGAATAAATAATAGATTGATCAAATTTATGGAAGATAATGTATTAACCATCAAGTAGAAGCAACAAGCATAAATCCAAACTTAATCATAAGCATTAAAATCAAAATTCTCTATGAAGAGGGGGGGAATTGTGATTATTGTACACTTACAACTAACCAATTACACTTTATACCTATAAGACCATCTCCAACGAAGATGGGTATGGGTTGGAGTAGGGTGATAAAACCACCTTCAATGGAGGTGGGTCAAGGGGGTGTGGGTCTGGGGTGGGTAGGGGTGCGGAGAGGGGGAGGGAGGAATCCCTTGAGCTGCCCCTTCCAACTCACGTGCTCGAAGGGGGCGTGTGATACACGCTCCTTTTTGTTTTTGTTTTTGTTTTTTTCTTTTTTCTTTTTTATTTGTTATATACGTTATTTTTTTTTGTTTTCTTTTCTCATTTTTAATTGTTAATTTTATATTTTTTTTTATTTTCCTTTTCTTTTGTATTTATTTTTTATATTATATCATTATTTTATTTTATTTCAATTATTTAGTTACATAATTTAATATCACATAATTTCAACAAAATCAAAAATTTAATTTGTAAATAAAGACTTTGTATATTTTTGTTTTCATTTCGTTTTTTTTCTTTTTTCTTTTAAATTATATCTTTTGAATTACTAATTATATCTTTTTTAATTAGTAATAATTAATATTAATTATTATTATTATTATTATTATTATTATTATTATTATTATTATTATTATTATTATTATTATTATTATTATTATTATTATTATTATTATTATTATTATTATTATTATTATTATTATTATTATTATTATTATTATTATTATTATTATTATTATTATTATTATTATTATTATTATTATTATTATTATTATTATTATTATTATTATTATTATTATTATTATTATTATTATTATTATTATTATTATTATTATTATTATTATTATTATTATTATTATTATTATTATTATTATTATTATTATTATTATTATTATTATTATTATTATTATTATTATTATTATTATTATTATTATTATTATTATTATTATTATTATTATTATTATTATTATTATTATTATTATTATTATTATTATTATTATTATTATTATTATTATTATTATTATTATTATTATTATTATTATTATTATTATTATTATTATTATTATTATTATTATTATTATTATTATTATTATTATTATTATTATTATTATTATTATTATTATTATTATTATTATTATTATTATTATTATTATTATTATTATTATTATTATTATTATTATTATTATTATTATTATTATTATTATTATTATTATTATTATTATTATTATTATTATTATTATTATTATTATTATTATTATTATTATTATTATTATTATTATTATTATTATTATTATTATTATTATTATTATTATTATTATTATTATTATTATTATTATTATTATTATTATTATTATTATTACTATTATTATTATTATTATTACTATTATTATTATTATTACTATTATTATTATTATTATTATTATTATTATTATTATTATTATTATTATTATTATTATTATTATTATTATTATTATTATTATTATTATTATTATTATTATTATTATTATTATTATTATTATTATTATTATTATTATTATTATTATTATTATTATTATTATTATTATTATTATTATTATTATTATTATTATTATTATTATTATTATTATTATTATTATTATTATTATTATTATTATTATTATTATTATTATTATTATTATTATTATTATTATTATTATTATTATTATTATTATTATTATTATTATTATTATTATTATTATTATTATTATTATTATTATTATTATTATTATTATTATTATTATTATTATTATTATTATTATTATTATTATTATTATTATTATTATTATTATGACGGTGAGAGTGGGGGTTGCAGAAAACATAGTAAAAGATCGAATGGTTGGAAACCACGTTGGTCGGGGGACGGGGAGGGGGAGAGGGAGGTGCGGGGGAAACCCCCCCTCTCCTTGGAGATGCTCTAAGAGGGGGAGATAGGTTGGTTCGAATGGTTCAAACCCCAAAAGTGGGTACACGTCTAACTAAAGTCTACTGGCTACTAGCGCTAGTAGCATCATTCTCTCATCCAAAATTATATCATTCGTTGAAATAATTCGTCTTAAAGACGATGTTTTGGGACGCCACAACACCAATATCCATTTTTTGAGAATCTTTGCCAGTTATGATGGCATAAAAAATGAAATGCATATTTAGATGAGAAGATCATTGATGATTATGTGGTAGCTACCAAGATCATTTACAATTGCACCACTATATTCCAATAAAGAGTTGATTGGCAAATAAATCATGGTTAGCTTGTTCTCAGTGAACAAAGTGGCATTTCAGAGCATTAGTTCTCAATTTTGTTGTTGTACCGATATAATTTTTTAAAGAGTTGAAAATTCTTTTCGAATGAATATTCATGTACCAAATTGAATTTGTTAATATTGAGTTTGAAAATAAAGCGGACAAGTAGTTTCAATACTCTCTCCACATTGTGAAACTCACAAGCGCGCATTTTGTCCATGTAGGACATTTATTGAAATAAATAATGAGCTCAAGCACAAAAAGTATTATGAAAAACTTTATTGATGCAATATATAAAATTCTCTGTGAAGAGAAAAAATACATAGTACATGAAGAGATATGGATCTCTAGAAGAGATCGTAGGCACAAAGGCTACAATCCTCATTTATATGAATATAAATTTCTAAGGGGGATCCGATACCAGAAAGTAAAATAGCGAGCTCTTAAAGAGGTATGGGGGTACTAAAGATGTTATTGATAAATATGTGTGAAAATATGTTTGTACAATGAAGTGCATGAAATTCTAAATATTCATAAATATCGACATCTGATTGATCATTAGTGTATGCAATTACAAATGCAATTGACAATGAGCATTTGAAATTAGTGATGAAATGAATTGCACATTGACTTGAAGTCAACACATATAATTTGTGGAGGCCATAGTACAAAATTGGGTAATATCATTAGAGTATATTTGATTGCCTTTCGAAAAATATATTTTCGATGCATTCAATTTATTGTGTTCAAAACGACTTGGCATGCATCATGTGGATATAAGTACCGCATATCTATATGGATCATAAAATTAATTTAAAGGGATTATTTTGGAGACCCCTCTCATTTCGAAATTATATAGGACTAACTACCATGAGGATTACACACCAGTGCAAACCCCCTCCATTTCGATAATAATTTGACATACCCCCCTCGGCCACCCTGAAGTACCTAAATTTTTCTTTTAAAACTAGTTTTAAAACCTAGCCACTCACAGTGCTCTCTCTCTTCCTCTCTCAAATCTCATATTCAAATCCCGCCCCCGTAGATCTTCAACCGGCGAAATTGTTTTCCGGAGTCATAACTTTCTCTCCGGTGGTCGGATTTCGATGGTTTAACTACCCTTGGGTTCTTCGCGTCCAGCTCTTTCTTTTGGTCATGATTTCATTCATTTTGGAGCACTTGATATGTTTATGTAATTGTTTTGCAGTCCGTGCGTATTTCAACGACAGTAGGTCTTGTCAGAGGTGAAATTTGTGTTCCGGCAGTCGGAATTTTAAGGGCTACTCAGCATTGGATTCCTCTCTTCGAGATCTATATTCTGATGGCAATTTCGTTCATTTTTTATTGTCATATTTATTTATATAATTTGTTTTTTCATTTGTGAGCGCGGAACCCTAGGTGGTTAGCGACATCTGAGTCATTGGCGGGTTGGTATAAAATTAATAGCATTTCGCAGCTATGGCCTTTCTCTCTCTATCTCTCAATCCCTTAGTGTTTGTTGATTTTAATGTTTTGATGTTTCTTCATTTTTTGTTGATTTGCACTAAAATATAATTTTTTTTTTTTGATTTTGCTATTGCAGCTTAAGGAAAGCCATTATCCTCTTTTTGAAGGTGTGAAATTTTTTGGTTGAAGTTACAACTGCTTGAAGTGTTAGAGTACGTGACCAACAAGCCAACTTGTGGTTGTGGTCTTTCCATTTATTCTTGTAATAAATAATCTTTTTTCGTATTAATGATAAAATACATTGGCATTCTATACCTTTGTCCCTTGTCCAAACATAGATAGAGTCCATATAATTATTACAGTTACTTATAATTGATCTTTCAGGATCGTGAGATATTTACTTAAGTATTACAACTGTTAAACCATGTTCCTAGTCGAAGGGTTACGCCACCAATGAGGATATCGGCCTTTCCCATTAAGAGACTAGCAATTAGTGTATGTGTAATGCGTCTCATCAGTAAACGGTATTGTGATATCGTCATGCATAAGTGGGTGCTCGTAAGTTGACGAGTTCACTGAACTCCCTCACCCTAGAAATATCTAAGTGGTTCTCAATAATCGAGTAGAGATCTCTATGGTATAGTTGTACACCATTAGTCCTTAAGACCTAGACATCACCGTGACTTCACTAGAGGACCAGCTGTATCGTGACATGTCCCTGAGTTGCACCGAGGACCGCCCCAAGAGCCAGTGTTCGTGTAGTCGGAAATCTAGTGAGAGGTCTATGCATTGTAGTCGGGGATTCAATCACTAGAATAGTCTTGGATGTCCTGTGTGTTCTCATAGTTTGTAATCTTTAAGTCTCTGGCTAGAGCTGACTATGTGATGATTAGGGAATTCGATTCTCTAAGTCATGCACGTACCGATTACAACACTTAGAACGATCGCACAGTTATTGAACTACTAAGGAGGTCTCGATGAACCAATGTATCTAGTTCAATCGGGACATATGTACCGAAGGGATTGTACTGTACGTTAACTATATCAAAAGGTTCTTGCAGGCACTTCATTTGTATCTAGGGAATCCGGACGCGTAGTTGCTAGACGCCAATCTTTATTAGTTGGGTGATTAAGTTGAAACGAGCTTCATCTTATTCGTAACTCTAGGGAAGAGTTTAAACCACAAAGGGTTGTGGACCCACGGCTAGCTTACACCTGAACCATCGAGGGTCACACTGCTCGTGCACTCAAGATCTTTGAATAAACGGTCAAAGATAAAAAAAAAATGTTTAATTTTTGCATTATCGGAAGTTAATGTGATTGAGTCCAACATTTGTAATTTGAAATTATGAATGAGAATAAGAAAATGAAAAGAACTAGGCGAACATCTTAGTGAACTTTCTAAATTGGGAAGTTTCCAAATTTAGAAGGTCCATTGAATTAGAGTTTCCACTTTTAGAAATTGGAAATTGATAATTGACATTCGTAATGACGAGGAAGTTTCAATGATTCCGAAAATATAATTGTTATAATTTTTCAATCATTGAGTTGTGAGAAACGAGCGAAGAAAGACTAACGAACTTAAGTTGTTGGGCCCGGTCCAACTTAAGCCCGTTAGAGCTTTTATACAAGACGCTATAAATACAAGATTTATAGGTCTTGCACACACAAAACACACACCACGAAACCCTAGCCGCTCACCTCTCACTCGGCCGCTGCCTCTCCTCCGCCGTCGTCGCCCCGTCGCCGGAAATCGGTGCCCCACGCGCCGATTAACATTGGTAGAACTATTCTTTTTTGTTGTATTCTTCCGTTAACATTGGTAGAACTATTCATTTCTTTTTTGTTGAATTACAGCTTACTCTACCATAGCACTCCCCGCTAACACGGCTTACTGCACTATAGTAAAGGGCTACACATAATCCAACCGTTGGCAGAAGGAAAGAAATAACTCAACAGATTGGGTATTTCTTTATAGCTTGAAATGATTCTTAATTGAATTAAGAATGAGGGATTTTATTTAAAAGTTTTATCTCATCAGAAGGTTTTGGATTGGTCTATGTGATTCCTACATCTATGTTCTCTAAAGGTATATGGAAGCGCATATTGTCCTAAGAGGAACATACGACCTAATTACATAATTAATTACATTAATTAATTATTTAGTTTTTCAAAATAATTATAGAACCTCAACTAGCATAAATCATTCAAATAATGTTGAGGTACTACTAATTAAGTTGAATATATAATCAATATTATATATGTGTTCTATAAATTGAAATCAATTTAACAATTTAAATTAATTAATTAATCTAACACCTATTTACTAAAATAGATGATTGTCGATCCAATTATCTAATTGGGATTAATTGAAAATAATTTTCCAAATATTAAAATCAATTTGTTTTAAGTTTAATTTTAGAAATCTGATTTTTTTTTTTTTTTTTTTTTTCAGTGGACCGGTTCGGCCCAACCGGTCTGACCGGTTCGGACCGAAGCGGTCCGGTTCTGCCCGGTCCAGCTGACCCAAATCAGTGGGCCGGGTCAGTCGGACCGAGAACCGGTCTGACCGACCCGAATCCACATGGATTCGGTCAACTAGATCGCACACAACCATCGAACCGGCCGGTTCGACCGGTTCGATCCGAACATTTAAAAACCGACATTTTTAAAACAATTTCAGATCCGATTTTCCAATTTTAAACAATTTTAAAGCTGGAAAAATTCTAAACAATATTTCAAAAATATTTTAAACTTACGAAAACTCCCAATTACGTAATACGACAATCACTACTTTAATAAATCGAACATGCATAAAATCATATCATATAAATACGAACGCAATTAATTGCGCAACGAGCTCTGATTGTTAGAGTAGGTGACCGGCAAGCCAACTTGTGGCTGTGGTCTTTCTCTTTTCTTTGTAATAAAACAATCGTTTTTCGTTCGTAATAATAAAATATCTTATTTGGCATTCTATATCTGTTATCCCATGCAAGCAGCATAGATATAGTCCTAACGAGTTACTCTATTACTGTGAGTTGATCTGGTAGAATCGTGAGATAACTCAGCAATGTAATGTAACTGTTAAACCTTGTTCCTAGTCGATGGGTTACGCCAATAATGAGGATACCGGCCTTTCCCTTTTGAGACTAGCACTTAGTGTATGTGTACTGCGTCTCATCAGTCCTCGGTGTTGTGACATCGGCATAGTTGAGTGGGTGCTCATACTGGATGAGTTCACTGAACTCCCTCGCCCTAGAAATCTATAAGTGGTTCTCATTCATCGAGTAATAGGTTTCTAAGATATAGTTGTACACCATTAGTCCTTAAGACCCAGACATCACCGTGACTTCACTAGAGGACCGATTGTATCGTGACCTGTCCCTGAGTCCCACCGCGGACCGCTCCAAGGGCCAACGTTCGTGCAATCCGAAATCTAGTGTGAAGTCTGTGCATTGTAGTAGGGGATTCGAGCGCTTGAGTAGTCATGGATGTCCTGTGTGTTCTGACGGTTTATAATCCATGGAATCTCTGGCCAGAGTTGATAGTGGGGTGATTAGGGAAATGTGTTTCCCTAAGTCGCACACGAACGGATTTATAATACCTAGAACGTTCGCACGGTTATTGAACTTTATAAGAGGTCTCGGTGAACCAATGCCTCTAGTTCAATCGGGACATGTGCTACGAAGGGATCGTACTGTATGCTAACTATATCATAAGGTTCTTGCAGGCACTTCATTTGTATCTAGGGAATCATGATGCGTAGTTGCTAGACGCCAATCTTGATTCGTTGGGCACCGATTTGATCGGGATTAGGTAAAATGAGTTCTACTCTAATCGGGACTCTTGGGAGGAGTTCGTATAAGAACAATGTGTTGTTCGAATCACAAAGAGTTGTGAGCCCACGGCTAGCATACACCTGAACCATTGAGGGTCACACTTCTCGTGTAATATAGATCCTTGATAACAACAAGCATAGATTAATGTGTTAATCTTTGAACGATTGGATGTCGATATGATTGAATCCAAGATTCGTAATTGTGAATTGCGAATTGGAATAAACGTGGAGAAAAGGAGAAATGCGGAATTTAGTGAACTTTCTAAATTGGGAAGTTTCCCGATTTAGCAAGTCCACTGAATTGGAAGTTTCCAATTTTGGAAATTGGAAATTTCGAAGAGGCACTCGTATCGACGAGGACTTTGAGCTCGTCACAAATATAATTTTGTTATAATTTTGTGGACGATCGTTTATTAGAAACGAGGCCGTAAAGGGAATGGACTTAATGCATCAGTGGGTCAAGCCCAATGACTTAAGCCCGCTAGGGTTGAAAACCCTAGATATAAATAGACCTCAAAAGGAGTTTTGAGATCAGATTTTTCAGCACCAAAACCCTAGCCGCTCAGCCCCTCCTCTCGGCCGTTGCATCTCCGCCGCGCCACCGCCGGTCTTCGCCGGAAACCGCCGGTTTTCTCCCGTTTATTCCTTCTTTTATTCTTGTTGTTTATCTAACTCGTTTACATCTAGTGCTGTAGTTCGAGTGGGTCAAAATATACGAGGTGAAACCTAATTGGAGAGGAGCTGCTGCCCCGACGAATCCGCGCACCGCCGCACGCGCCGCACCGCCGCTCAAGCGCCGCCGCTGCCGCTGCCACGCGCCGCCGCTGCTGCTGCCGTTCGTTGCCATTCGCCGCTTGCTGGATCAGCTTATTCCAGCCGTGAATTGCAGCCCGTGGATTGGTAATTTGCAGCTTGTACGTGACTCGTTTTAGGATTTCGATCCGTCGAAATCTCACGCTACAAGAGGTAATAAATCGGAACTTTCGTAATTCGATTCGAACATGTTTGTATGATTATTAATTTGCAAGCATGAGTAATACGTGATTACATGTTTCGATTTTGTGAAATTAAAAATAAGCATGTTTCGTAATTTTCGGTTTTACGCGTTTTTCAATTAAATCGATAATTACCATATGTATGGCGGAAGCGTTAAGGTACGTTGACTATGTGATTAGTTTTGCATGTAATCGAAACTAGTTCGATATAAAATTTTTAAATTCCGCTGCGTATACATGCACGATCCCCAACAGTGGTATCAGAGCCACGGGTTAATCGTTTATTTGTCAACGTGTTTATCGTTTTCGAAAGCATGCTTCGATTTGTTGAATTGTTGAATTTTTGGTGTTATCAAATTGGGTGGTTTAATATTAATTAAATATTTTGAATATTTCAGAAAATATAAAAATTTTTAATTTTTGAAAAAACTCGTTTTTCTGCTGTTTTTCCCCAGCTGACCGAACCGGTCCGGTCGGACCGGTCCGACCGGTCCGGTCAGCACAAACAAAAAAAAAAAAAAAAAAAAAAATTTATTTGATTTTCTGAGAATTAATATTAAAATTAATTGATTTTTAATTTTTGAAATTATTTATCAATTAAACCCAATTAGATAATTGATCCATTAATTTAATTTGAATTAAAAAATAGTGTTGGATTAATTATTTAATTTAATCGTTAAATTAGTTTAATTAATGGAACACAAATTAGATGGCAAACAATTAATGGACTTCATTCTTATTTGAATGATTTATGAATGAAAGAAGTCCGTTAATTATATTTGCAATTAATCGTATTTATTAATTAATTCATGAGATGAATAATTGTGATTAAGTACGATGATGATCGTATGTCTCTCTTAGGATCAATATGCGTTTCCACATACCTAGAGAACATAGTTGTAGGAATCACAAACGATCATAACCTAAAACTTCCGATTAGCTAATAAGATTTAAAAATAAAATCCCTCATTCTTAATCAAGAATAATTATCAAGCTATAAAGGAAAACCAAATTGTTGAATTTTTCTTTCCTTCTACCAACAATTAAATTATGTGTAGCCTCTCATAATAGTGCAGTAAGCCGTGTTAGCGGGGAGTGCTATTGTGGGATAAGCTGTAATTTAATTGACATTAGATGGAGATACGGTCATAGATAAAATTATGTTGGATTAATGTGGTCGGCTAGATTAACTAGGGATTGCATTAGTTTGATATAGTTGGATCTATGACATCTCATATTGGTAGGCTAGACTTGACACACGAAGATTTTGATATTCGCTAGATTAACTTAGGTCATTATCAAGTGTGAGGTAAATCGATCTTTAGGGTCACATAGTGATGTGATTGATAGTACTCTACCTTTAGGCTTATGTAATCGGGATAGATTAACTACGGGTTACATTAGCGCTATTGGACCTAAAGCCCATTAAAGAAAAATAAGTTTTCTCGATTGTCTGCTAGAGGGTGGTGGAATTCGATAAAATTAGTGGGAGAACAATTAAAATATAAAAGTCCAAAATTTTAATTGTAACGATTATTACGAACGAAACTCTAATTATTGTCTTCTTAAAATTTTCTCAGCAACAATGTCCAAACATCCCCTTTCCTCAATCCTCGACCAAAACAAACTCACCGGTCCAAACTATTTGGATTGGCTTCGCAATCTGAAACTTGTGCTCCAAGTCGAGGAGCGTCTCTATGTGCTCAATGAACGTCCCCCCGCTGCTCTTCCTGCGACTGCTACTGCTGACGAGACTGCCACTTTCGAGGCATGGAAGAAGGACGACCTCCATGTGAGGTGCTACATGCTAGCATCCATGGTGCCAGAGCTCGCGAGGAAGTATGAGTCTCACGTGCATGCTTATGATATCAAGCACCATCTTGAAAGCATGTACAGTGAGAATACTAGGGCATCGAGGTACTCAGCTACCAAGGAGTTGATCACCATGAGGCTGCGTGAAGGGGCTTCGGTCCACGAGCACGGTCTCAAGATGATCACTCTCCTTGAGAAGCTGGTGAGCCTTGATGTCACCCTCCCGGCCGAGCTCTCGGTGGATTTGATCCTACTGTCCCTTCCTAGTTCTTATGAATCGTTCATAGTGAACTTCAACATGAACAAGCTCGATCCACCATTGGATGAGTTGTTGAACATGTTGGTCAGCTATGAGTCCACAATCAAGAAGGAGAAATTTGTTCTCCTAGTTGCTCCTTCTGTGAAGAAAGGTTCTTTGCAGAAGAAAAGGAAAGAAAGAAGTTTCGGCCCGAGCAAGAAATTTGAGAAGGGCGAGTCGAGCGGAGTAAAGAATGACAAGGTCATCAAGCAAGTTGATGACGCTTGCCATCATTGTGGAAAGAAGGGACATTGGCGACGCAACTGCAAGGCTTACCTCGATCAGAAACGTTCTGAAAAGGGTACGTATTTAGTTGAAGTTAACTTGTCCGTTAAATCTTCTGCTTGGGTATTGGATACTGGTTGTGGCTCACATCTTTGTAATGATTTGCAGCTCATGACAAGAAGTAGGAGGCTTAATGTGGGTGAGACCTACCTAAGAATGGGCAACGGAGCAAGAGTTGCTGCTGAAGCCATTGGGACAATTTATCTTTCTGTTTTGGATTCTAGTTTTTCCATTGTTTTGAACAATTGTTTATTTGTTCCGTCACTTATTCGAAACCTTATTTCTATTCCTGTTTTGGATAATGAAGGTTTTACTTTTGTTTTTGGAAATTCGATTTGCATTATACAAAAGGAACAAAATATGATTTGTAAGGGACAACTTATAAACAACTTATATGAACTGAATCCAAGTGAAATACCTATTAACATTATATCAGCAAAACGAAAAGATATAAGTCTTAACCCCGCACAACTTTGGCACGCTCGACTAGGTCACATTTCCTTGAGAAGGATGAACAAGTTTGTTAGTGAAGGAATGTTCTCTTTGGAGGACGTTAAATCACTTCAAACTTGTGTATCCTGCCTTAAAGGAAAAATGACCAAGACTCCCTTCAAAGGGAAGATGGAGCGGGCCGAGGGTCTTTTGGGTTTGATTCATTCAGACGTGTGTGGTCCACTAAGCGTTAGTGCTAGGGGTGGTTTTAACTACTTCGTTACCTTTACCGATGATTATTCTAGGTATGGTTTCGTGTACTTAATGAAGTATAAGTCTGAAACTTTTGAAAAGTTCAAAGATTTTAGACACCAAGTAGAAAACCAACTCGGTAGACGTATTAAGAAACTACGATCCGATCGTGGTGGCGAATACTTGAATACTGAGTTTATAGACTATCTTAAAGAGAATGGGATTCTGTCTCAATGGACTCCTCCTGGAACTCCTCAACTTAATGGAGTTTCCGAACGTCGGAATCGAACACTGTTAGACATGGTTCGATCTATGATGGGGTTCACCGAGCTACCGGCATACCTGTGGGGTCATGCACTCCTAACTGCCGTGTATTTGCTGAATAGGGTTAATACCAAAGCAGTTAACTCCACACCTTATGAACTTTGGCACTCCAAGAAACCCACGTTTAAACATATTAGGATATGGGGTTGTCCCGCTTACGTGAAGCGGCTAGTGGGAGATAAGTTGGATACAAAATCCGACCTATGCTATTTTGTGGGGTATCCCGAGGATTCCATGGGATACGAATTCTACTATGTTTCCGAGGCAAAGGTGTTTGTCTCGAGAAATGCCGTGTTCCTTGAGAAGGAATTTCTATCGGATAGAAAGGGCAGTGTAGTTGATCTCGAAGAAGTTCAAGAACCACAATCTGAAGTTCAAGCACAACAATCAGATAATGAACCAATTCAACAAACCACTAACATACCTCCTGAACCGTCGCTGCGTAGATCCGAAAGAGTTCGGAGAGCGCCCGATAGGTTATTCCTCGTTGATGAAGTTGACCAAAGATGTGATCCTAGAACTTTCAACGAAGCTGTATCGGATACAGACAAGGGACATTGGCTAAATGCCATGAAATCCGAAATGGACTCTATGTACTCCAACAAGGTATGGACCTTGGTAGATCCACCCGAGGGAATCGTTCCCATAGGCTGCAAGTGGATCTATAAGAAGAAAATTGGAGTAGATGGAAAGGTATCGACCTACAAGGCTAGATTGGTAGCGAAGGGTTATACTCAAAAGCAAGGAGTTGACTATGAGGAAACCTTCTCTCCAGTTGCTATGCTTAAGTCCATTAGGATTTTGCTGGCCATCTCTGCGTGGTATGACTACGAGATATGGCAAATGGATGTGAAGACCGCTTTCCTTAATGGGGACATTGAGGAAGAAATTTACATGGCGCAGCCGGAAGGCTTCATATCTTCTAGAGATGAGCAAAAGGTTTGCAAACTCCAGCGATCCATTTATGGATTGAAACAAGCATCCCGTAGTTGGAACAAAAGGTTCGACACAACTATCAAAGAGTTTGAATTTGTGAAAAACCCGGAGGAACCTTGTGTCTACAAGAAGGTTAGTGGGAGTGCAGTGACTTTTCTTGTACTTTATGTTGATGACATACTACTCATTGGGAATGATGTAGGGATGTTGCAGTCGACTAAAGTATGGTTATCCACACGTTTCTCGATGAAGGATTTGGGAGAAGCATCCTACGTATTGGGAATACATATCTATAGAGATAGATCGAGGAGATTGCTTGGCTTGTCCCAATCCATGTACATAGACACCGTTCTTAAACGGTTTAGCATGGAAGAATCCAAGAAGGGATTCTTGCCAATGTCCCATGGGGTTCGTCTCTCGAAATCCATGCGTCCTCAAACGCAAATGGAAATCGAGGAGATGAAAAGGACACCTTATGCATCCGCTATAGGAAGCATAATGTATGGCATGCTGTGTACACGACCTGATATTGCGTATGCTGTGAGCGTCACAAGCAGATATCAGTCTGACCCCGGCCCAGCCCATTGGAAGGCTGTGAAGGACATTCTCAAGTACTTGCGAAGAACTCGAGATTTGTTTTTGGTCTATGGGGATACCGAGTTGAAATTAGAAGGCTTCACGGATTCTAGTTTTCAATCGGACGTGGATGACTCGAAGTCAAACTCGGGGTATATATTCAAAGTCAACGGAGGTGCCGTGTGTTGGAAGAGTTCCAAACAAGGCACGACGGCTGATTCCACCACCGAGGCTGAATATATTGCAGCATCAGATGCTTCAAAGGAAGGGTCATGGATTAGGAAATTCATCCAAGAGTTGGGTGTATTTCCGAACGCTAGCGATCCAGTACGGCTGTACTGCGATAACAACGGAGCCGTAGCGCAAGCTAAGGAACCAAGAGCTCATCAGAAGTCGAAGCACGTGTTGAGAAAATACCATGTGATCCGAGAGATCATAGAGAGAGGTGAAGTCAAGCTAGACAGAGTCACCTCGGAGGACAATATTGCAGATCCCTTCACCAAGCCATTGTCAGGATCAGTCCACGAGAAACATCGAGAGTTGATGGGACTTAGATTTATGAGTAGTTGGCTTTAGGTCAAGTGGGAGATTGTTAGAGTAGGTGACCGGCAAGCCAACTTGTGGCTGTGGTCTTTCTCTTTTCTTTGTAATAAAACAATCGTTTTTCGTTCGTAATAATAAAATATCTTATTTGGCATTCTATATCTGTTATCCCATGCAAGCAGCATAGATATAGTCCTAACGAGTTACTCTATTACTGTGAGTTGATCTGGTAGAATCGTGAGATAACTCAGCAATGTAATGTAACTGTTAAACCTTGTTCCTAGTCGATGGGTTACGCCAATAATGAGGATACCGGCCTTTCCCTTTTGAGACTAGCACTTAGTGTATGTGTACTGCGTCTCATCAGTCCTCGGTGTTGTGACATCGGCATAGTTGAGTGGGTGCTCATACTGGATGAGTTCACTGAACTCCCTCGCCCTAGAAATCTATAAGTGGTTCTCATTCATCGAGTAATAGGTTTCTAAGATATAGTTGTACACCATTAGTCCTTAAGACCCAGACATCACCGTGACTTCACTAGAGGACCGATTGTATCGTGACCTGTCCCTGAGTCCCACCGCGGACCGCTCCAAGGGCCAACGTTCGTGCAATCCGAAATCTAGTGTGAAGTCTGTGCATTGTAGTAGGGGATTCGAGCGCTTGAGTAGTCATGGATGTCCTGTGTGTTCTGACGGTTTATAATCCATGGAATCTCTGGCCAGAGTTGATAGTGGGGTGATTAGGGAAATGTGTTTCCCTAAGTCGCACACGAACGGATTTATAATACCTAGAACGTTCGCACGGTTATTGAACTTTATAAGAGGTCTCGGTGAACCAATGCCTCTAGTTCAATCGGGACATGTGCTACGAAGGGATCGTACTGTACGCTAACTATATCATAAGGTTCTTGCAGGCACTTCATTTGTATCTAGGGAATCATGATGCGTAGTTGCTAGACGCCAATCTTGATTCGTTGGGCACCGATTTGATCGGGATTAGGTAAAATGAGTTCTACTCTAATCGGGACTCTTGGGAGGAGTTCGTATAAGAACAATGTGTTGTTCGAATCACAAAGAGTTGTGAGCCCACGGCTAGCATACACCTGAACCATTGAGGGTCACACTTCTCGTGTAATATAGATCCTTGATAACAACAAGCATAGATTAATGTGTTAATCTTTGAACGATTGGATGTCGATATGATTGAATCCAAGATTCGTAATTGTGAATTGCGAATTGGAATAAACGTGGAGAAAAGGAGAAATGCGGAATTTAGTGAACTTTCTAAATTGGGAAGTTTCCCGATTTAGCAAGTCCACTGAATTGGAAGTTTCCAATTTTGGAAATTGGAAATTTCGAAGAGGCACTCGTATCGACGAGGACTTTGAGCTCGTCACAAATATAATTTTGTTATAATTTTGTGGACGATCGTTTATTAGAAACGAGGCCGTAAAGGGAATGGACTTAATGCATCAGTGGGTCAAGCCCAATGACTTAAGCCCGCTAGGGTTGAAAACCCTAGATATAAATAGACCTCAAAAGGAGTTTTGAGATCAGATTTTTCAGCACCAAAACCCTAGCCGCTCAGCCCCTCCTCTCGGCCGTTGCATCTCCGCCGCGCCACCGCCGGTCTTCGCCGGAAACCGCCGGTTTTCTCCCGTTTATTCCTTCTTTTATTCTTGTTGTTTATCTAACTCGTTTACATCTAGTGCTGTAGTTCGAGTGGGTCAAAATATACGAGGTGAAACCTAATTGGAGAGGAGCTGCTGCCCCGACGAATCCGCGCACCGCCGCACGCGCCGCACCGCCGCTCAAGCGCCGCCGCTGCCGCTGCCACGCGCCGCCGCTGCTGCTGCCGTTCGTTGCCATTCGCCGCTTGCTGGATCAGCTTATTCCAGCCGTGAATTGCAGCCCGTGGATTGGTAATTTGCAGCTTGTACGTGACTCGTTTTAGGATTTCGATTCGTCGAAATCTCACGCTACAAGAGGTAATAAATCGGAACTTTCGTAATTCGATTCGAACATGTTTGTATGATTATTAATTTGCAAGCATGAGTAATACGTGATTACATGTTTCGATTTTGTGAAATTAAAAATAAGCATGTTTCGTAATTTTCGGTTTTACGCGTTTTTCAATTAAATCGATAATTACCATATGTATGGCGGAAGCGTTAAGGTACGTTGACTATGTGATTAGTTTTGCATGTAATCGAAACTAGTTCGATATAAAATTTTTAAATTCCGCTGCGTATACATGCACGATCCCCAACAGTGGTATCAGAGCCACGGGTTAATCGTTTATTTGTCAACGTGTTTATCGTTTTCGAAAGCATGCTTCGATATGTTGAATTGTTGAATTTTTGGTGTTATCAAATTGGGTGGTTTAATATTAATTAAATATTTTGAATATTTCAGAAAATATAAAAATTTTTAATTTTTGAAAAAACTCGTTTTTCTGCTGTTTTTCCCCAGCTGACCGAACCGGTCCGGTCGGACCGGTCCGACCGGTCCGGTCAGCACAAACAAAAAAAAAAAAAAAAAAAAAATTTTATTTGATTTTCTGAGAATTAATATTAAAATTAATTGATTTTTAATTTTTGAAATTATTTATCAATTAAACCCAATTAGATAATTGATCCATTAATTTAATTTGAATTCAAAAATAGTGTTGGATTAATTATTTAATTTAATCGTTAAATTAGTTTAATTAATGGAACACAAATTAGATGGCAAACAATTAATGGACTTCATTCTTATTTGAATGATTTATGAATGAAAGGAGCGTGAGGTAGGAGCGTTTAGCACGTCGAGATTGCTACGGAAACCAATCCGTACAATCGGGGCAGCAGCGGTGCAGCGGCAGCAGCGGCGCGTAAGGTCACGGCGGCGCGTGAGTTTCACGCGCGGACTTCCGGGGCGGCGCGTGGGGCAGCGTGCGGCTTCGGCTCGTGCGTTGCTCCTCGATTCTTCGATCTACAGTCTTCCTTCTCTCGGATTTCACCTCGTATACTTCGATCTACTACAACGTGGCACTAGACACGAAGTAGTTAGAATAAAACGGAAGAAAAAGAGAAGGAAAAACAATACCGAACCAATTGACCAATGAATGGCCGATTCCGGTGGAGCTCCGGCGACGGCGGCGCGGTGGCCGAGGAGAGAGGGGGCCGAGAGAGAGAGAGGTTGAGCGGCTAGGGTTAGGGTTTGTTGTGTATTTGTGCAAGGCCTATAAATCATGTATTTATAGTCCCTTGCATAAAACCCTAGCGGGCTTAAGTTGGACTGGGCCCAACAGCTTAAGCTCGTTAGTTCCTTTACTTGCTCGTCTCTCTCAATTCAATGACCGAAAAATTGCAACGATTGCATTTTCGGAATCATCATAACTTCCTCGTCATTACGAGTGCCATCTCTTATTTTCCAACTTTCCAAAAGTGGAAACCCTAGTTCAGTGGACTTTCTAAATTTGGAAACTTCCCGATTTAGAAAGTTCACTAACACGTTCGCCTATTCTTTTCCTTTTCTGATTCTCATTCATAATTCCAAATTACGAATGTTGGACTCAATCATATTGACTTCCAATCATGCAAAGATAAACTATTTTATCTCTGACCGTTTACTCAAAGATCTCATGTGCACGAGCAGTGTGACCCTCGATGGTTCAGGTGTAAGCTAGCCGTGGGCCCACAACCCTTTGTGGTCAAAACTCGTCCCCTTCGAGTTACGATTAAGATGAAGCTCGTTTCACCTTAATCACCCAACGAATCAAGATTGGCGTCTAGCAACTACGCGTCATGATTCCCTAGATACAAATGAAGTGCCTGCAAGAACCTTCAGATATAGTTAACGTACAGTACGGTCCCTTCGATTCATATGTCCCGATCGAACTAGAGGCATTGGTTCATCGAGACCTCTTTATATGTTCGATGACGGTGCGATCGTTCTAAGTGTTGTAATCGTCACGTGCATGACTTAGAGAATCGAATTCTCTAATCATCACTTAGTCAGCTCTGGCCAGAGACTTAGAATGATTACAAACTTTCAGAACACACAGGACATCCAAGACTATTCTAGCGATCGAATCCCCGACTACAATGCACAGACCTCCCACTAGATTTCGGACTGCACGAACACTGGCCCTTGGGATGGTCCTCGGTGGAACTCAGGGACAGGTCACGATACAGCTGGTCCTCTAGTGAAGTCACGGTGATGTCTAGGTCATAAGGACTAATGGTGTACAACTATACCATAGATATCTCTACTCGATTATTGGGAACCACTTAGAGATTTCTAGGGTGAGGGAGTTCAGTGAACTCGTCAACTTACGAGCACCCACTTATGCATGCCGATATCACAATACCGTATACTGATGAGATGCAGTACACATACACTAAGTGCTAGTCTTAATGGGAAAGGCCGATATCCTCATTAGTGGCGTAACCCTTCGACTAGGAACACGTTTAACAGTTATAATACTTAAGTAAATATCTCATGATCCTAACGATCAATTACTAGTACTTGTAATAACTGTAAGGACTATATCTATGCTTGTGACAAAGGGACAAAGATATAGAATGCCAAGGTGTTTTATCATTAATACGAATAAAGGTTCGTTTATTACAATAATAAATACGAAAGACCACAGCCACAGGTTGGCTTGTTGGTCACCTACTCTAACAATCTCCCACTTGACCTAAAGCCAACTACCCATGAATCGCAATCCCATCGACTCTCGATGTTTCTCATGGACCGATCTTGGTAAAGGCTTCGTGAAGGGGTCTGCAACGTTCTCTTCCGAGGTGACTCGTTCAACCTTAACTTCACCTCTATCAATGATCTCTCGGATCACGTGATACTTCCTCAGAATATGCTTCGACTTCTGATGAGATCGTGGCTCCTTAGCTTGCACCACGGCTCCGGTGTTATCACAGTACAACGGTACTGGATCACTAGCATCAGGAATGACACCCAACTCTTGGATGAATTTCCTTATCCAAGTCCCTTCTTTTGCAGCTTCAGACGCTGCAATGTATTCCGCTACGGTAGTGGAATCGGCCGTCGTGCTTTGCTTGGAACTCTTCCAACACACGGCACCACCATTAAGCGTGAATATAAATCCAGAATTCGACTTTGAGTCGTCCACGTCCGATTGAAAACTAGAGTCAGTGAAACCCTCTAATTTCAACTCGGCACCCCCATAGACCAAAAATATATCCTTAGTCCTTCGCAAGTACTTGAGGATATCTTTCACGGCTTTCCAGTGAGCCGGGCCGGGGTTAGACTGATATCTGCTTGTGACACTCACAGCATACGCAATATCGGGTCTCGTACATAGCATGCCATACATTATGCTTCCTATTGCAGAAGCATAAGGCGTCCTTTTCATCTCCTCGATTTCACTAGGTGTTTGGGGACACATAGATTTCGAGAGACGAACCCCATGGGACATTGGCAAGAATCCTTTCTTGGATTCTTCCATGCTAAACCGTTTCATAACGGTGTCTATGTACAGGCTTTGGGATAAACCAAGCATCTTTCTTGCTCTATCTCTATAGATGCGTATTCCTAATACATAAGATGCTTCTCCCAAATCCTTCATTGAGAAACGTGTGGACAACCATGCTTTCGTTTGCTGTAACATTCCTACGTCATTCCCAATGAGTAGAATGTCATCAACGTAAAGCACTAAAAATATCACTGCCCTCCCACTAACCTTCTTGTATACACAAGGTTCCTCCGGATTCTTCTCAAAATCAAACTCTTTGATAGTTGAGTCGAACCTAATGTTCCAACTTCGGGATGCTTGTTTCAATCCATAAATGGATCGCTGGAGCTTGCAAACCTTTTGCTCACTTCCAGAAGATATGAAGCCTTCCGGCTGCGCCATGTAAATTTCTTCCTCAATATCTCCATTAAGGAAAGCGGTCTTCACATCCATTTGCCATATCTCGTAGTCATACCACGCAGCTATGGCCAGCAAAATCCTAATGGACTTCAGCATCGCGACTGGTGAAAAGGTTTCCTCATAGTCAACGCCTTGCCTTTGAGTGTACCCTTTTGCTACCAATCTAGCTTTATAGGTCGACACCTTTCCATCCACTCCAATTTTCTTCTTATAGATCCACTTGCAGCCTATAGGAACAATTCCCTTAGGTGGATCTACTAAGGTCCACACCTTGTTGGAGTACATGGAGTCCATTTCGGATTTCATGGCAGTTAGCCAATGTCCCATGTCCGCATCCGATACGGCCTCGTTGTATGTTCTTGGATCTCGTCCAAGATCAACATGATCTTCATCATTTTCGAGGAGGAATAACCTATCCGGCATTTTCCGAACTCTTTCGGATCTACGTACCGTAGGTCCAGGAGGTATATTAGTGGTTTGTTGTATTGGTTCGATTGCTTGTTCTTGTGTTTGAACTTCACTTTGTGGTTCTTGAACTACTTCAAGTTCTATCATGCTGCCCTTTCTATCGGATAGAAACTCCCTTTCCAAAAAGGTGGCATTTCTCGAAACAAACGTCTTTGCTTCTTTGACATAGTAGAACTCGTATCCCATCGAGTCTTCGGGATACCCCACAAAATAGCACAAGTCGGATTTACTATCCAACTTATCTCCCACTAATCGCTTCACATAAGCGGGACAACCCCATATCCTAATATGTTTGTAGTTGGGTTTCCGGGAATGCCAAAGTTCATACGGTGTGGATTTAACTGCTTTGGTGTTAACTCTATTCAGCAAATACGCGGCAGTACGAAGTGCATGACCCCATAAGTATGCCGGTAAGTTTGTGAACCCCATCATTGATCGAACCATATCCAATAAAGTTCGATTCCGACGTTCGGATACTCCATTAAGTTGAGGAGTTCCCGGTGGAGTCCATTGGGACTGTATCCCATTTTCTTTTAGATAGTCAATGAACTCGATGCTCAAGTATTCTCCACCACGATCGGATCGCAGCTTCTTAATACTTCGTCCGAGTTGCTTTTCTACTTCATGTCTAAAATCTTTGAACCTTTCAAATGTTTCAGACTTGTACTTCATCAAGTACACATACCCATACCTAGAATAATCGTCGGTAAAGGTGGCGAAGTAGTTATATCCACCCTTCGCACTAACACTAGTGGACCACATACGTTTGTATGGATCAAATCCAAAAGACCCTCGGCTCGTTCCATTTTCCCTTTGTAGGGTGACTTGGTCATTTTCCCTTTAAGGCAAGATTCACAAGTTTGTAGTGATTTCATGTCCTCCAAAGAGAACAATCCTTCACTAACAAAATCGTTCATCCTTCTTAAAGAGACATGACCTAATCTAGCGTGCCAAAGTTGTGCGGGGTTTTGATCTATCTCCTTACGTTTTGCTGATATAACATTAATAGGTATTTCATTTGGATTTAGTTCATACAAGTTGTTTAATAGTCGTCCTTTGCAAATTAAATTCTCATTCTTTTGTATAATGCAAATCGAATTTCCAAAAACAAAAGTAAAACCTTCAATATCTAATACAGGAATAGAAATAAGGTTTCTAATGAGCGACGAAACAAATAAAAAATCGTTCAAAACAATAGGAAAACTAGAATCCAAAACATTTAGGTAAATTGTGCCAATGGCTTCAGCAGCAACTCTTGCTCCATTCCCCATCCTTAGGTAGGTCTCACCCGCTCTAAGTCTTCGACTTCTTGTCATTAGCTGCAAATCATTGCACAAATGTGAGCCACAGCCCGTATCCAATACCCAAGAAGAAGAGTTGACAGACAAATTTACGTCAATGAAATACGTACCCTTTTCAGAACCTTTCTGCTTCAGGTAAGCCTTGCAGTTGCGGCGCCAATGTCCTTTCTTTCCACAGTGATGGCAAGCATCATCAACTTGTTTGCTAACCTTTGCTTTGGGGCCCCCACTACCTTCACCCACTTCGAACTTGCTGTTAGGGAAAAGAACTCTTTCCTTTCTCTTCTTTTGGAAAGAACTCTTCTTTCCAGAAGTAGCAGCAACGAGAACAGACTTCTCTTTCTTAATGGTGGACTCGAAGCTGACCAACATGTTCATTAACTCATCCAAGGGAGGATCTAGTTTGTTCATGTTGAAGTTCACTATGAACGATTCATAGGAACTAGGAAGAGACAACAGGATCAAATCCAACGAGAGCTCGGCCGGGAGGGTGACATCAAGATTCACTAGCTTTTCAAGGAGAGTGATCATTTTGAGACAGTGCTCGTGGACCGAAGTCCCTTCGCGCAGTCTCGCTGTGATCAACTCCTTTGTAGCAGCGTACCTCGATGCCCTAATATTCTCACTATACATGCTATCGAGATGAGCCTTTATATCGAAAGCATGCAAGTGAGACTCATATTTCCTCGCTAGCGCGGGCTCCATGGCGGCTATCATATAGCACCTAGCATGGGTGTCATCTTTCTTCCAAACTTCATAAGTTTCCTTTTCAGCATCAGTCGCTGTGGCAGGTATAGTGGCGGGAAGCCTCTCGTTCAAAACATAGAGACGCCCCTCAACAGTTAGCACAAGCTTAAGACTACGCAACCAATCTAGGTAATTAGGGCCATTGAGTTTATTGTCGAGGATTGACATTATGGGATTCTTAGACATGATTATCTGAGACATATAGAGAAGAGGATTATTAGAGATTCGCGTTAAATGATTGTTACAATTAAATGTTTGGACTTGTGTTATTTAATTGTTCTCCCACTAATTTTATCGAGTTCCACTTCCCTCTAGTAGACAAACGAGAAAACTGATTTTTCTTAATGGGCTTTAGGTCCAATAGACAAATATAACCCGTAGTTAATCTAGCCCGATTATATTTGCCCAAAGGTAGATCACAATCAATCATATCCACAATATGACCCTAAATTAATTTTCCTCACACTTGATAATGACCTAAGTTAATCTCGCGAATATCAAAATCGTCGTGTGTCAAGTCTAACCTACCAATCAAAGATGCTCATAGAACTCGATTATGCCAAACTAATGCAGTCCCTAGTTAATCTAGCCGACCACGTTAATTCAACATAACCCTTTTCTATGGCTACCTTCATCATTATGTCAATTGAATTACAGCTTACTCTACCATAGCACTCCCCGCTAACACGGCTTACTGCACTATAGTAAAGGGCTACACATAATCCAACCGTTGGCAGAAGGAAAGAAATAACTCAACAGATTGGGTATTTCTTTATAGCTTGAAATGATTCTTAATTGAATTAAGAATGAGGGATTTTATTTAAAAGTTTTATCTCATCAGAAGGTTTTGGATTGGTCTATGTGATTCCTACATCTATGTTCTCTAAAGGTATATGGAAGCGCATATTGTCCTAAGAGGAACATACGACCTAATTACATAATTAATTACATTAATTAATTATCGAGTTTTTCAAAATAATTATAGAACCTCAACTAGCATAAATCATTCAAATAATGTTGAGGTACTACTAATTAAGTTGAATATATAATCAATATTATATATGTGTTCTATAAATTGAAATCAATTTAACAATTTAAATTAATTAATTAATCTAACACCTATTTACTAAAATAGATGATTGTCGATCCAATTATCTAATTGGGATTAATTGAAAATAATTTTCCAAATATTAAAATCAATTTGTTTTAAGTTTAATTTTAGAAATCTGAAATTTTTTTTTTTTTTTTTTTTTCAGTGGACCGGTTCGGCCCAACCGGTCTGACCGGTTCGGACCGAAGCGGTCCGGTTCTGCCCGGTCCAGCTGACCCAAATCAGTGGGCCGGGTCAGTCGGACCGAGAACCGGTCTGACCGACCCGAATCCACATGGATTCGGTCAACTAGATCGCACACAACCATCGAACCGGCCGGTTCGACCGGTTCGATCCGAACATTTAAAAACCGACATTTTTAAAACAATTTCAGATCCGATTTTCCAATTTTAAACAATTTTAAAGCTGGAAAAATTCTAAACAATATTTGAAAAATATTTTAAACTTACGAAAACTCCCAATTACATAATACGACAATCACTACTTTAATAAATCGAACATGCATAAAATCATATCATATAAATACGAACGCAATTAATTGCGCAACGAGCTCTGATACCACTGTTGGGTTTCGGGCACGCATACACAGCGGAAAACAAAAATTTATGCGAATTAAACGAGTTTAAAACGCACATAGTACATGCCCGATAATTTAAATCAATTAATCGCGTACCTTTGCGCTTCCAGCGAAATTAAAAACAACATACATGCTAATAAATTCAATCGAATTTAAATCAACTAACATGCTCGCGTTTAAACCAAATAACATGCTTACAATGATTTAATCGATTACACATAATCACATAAAATCATACGAAACAAACATGAAATAATAGTTTAAACATAATCGAATCGAAACTAGGGTTTCGCGTGTTTACCTCTTGAAGCGTGAGGTAGGAGCGTTTAGCACGTCGAGATTGCTACGGAAACCAATCCGTACAATCGGGGCAGCAGCGGTGCAGCGGCGCGTAAGGTCACGGCGGCGCGTGAGTTTCACGCGCGGACTTCCGGGGCGGCGCGTGGGGCAGCGTGCGGCTTCGGCTCGTGCGTTGCTCCTCGATTCTTCGATCTACAGTCTTCCTCCTCTCGGATTTCACCTCGTATACTTCGATCTACTACAACGTGGCACTAGACACGAAGTAGTTAGAATAAAACGGAAGAAAAAGAGAAGGAAAAACAATACCGAACCAATCGACCAATGAATGGCCGATTCCGGTGGAGCTCCGGCGACGGCGGCGCGGTGGCCGAGGAGAGAGGGGGCCGAGAGAGAGAGAGGTTGAGCGGCTAGGGTTAGGGTTTGTTGTGTATTTGTGCAAGGCCTATAAATCATGTATTTATAGTCCCTTGCATAAAACCCTAGCGGGCTTAAGTTGGACTGGGCCCAACAGCTTAAGCTCGTTAGTTCCTTTACTTGCTCGTCTCTCTCAATTCAATGACCGAAAAATTGCAACGATTGCATTTTCGGAATCATTATAACTTCCTCGTCATTACGAGTGCCATCTCTTATTTTCCAACTTTCCAAAAGTGGAAACCCTAGTTCAGTGGACTTTCTAAATTTGGAAACTTCCCGATTTAGAAAGTTCACTAACACGTTCGCCTATTCTTTTCCTTTTCTGATTCTCATTCATAATTCCAAATTACGAATGTTGGACTCAATCATATTGACTTCCAATCATGCAAAGATAAACTATTTTATCTCTGACCGTTTACTCAAAGATCTCATGTGCACGAGCAGTGTGACCCTCGATGGTTCAGGTGTAAGCTAGCCGTGGGCCCACAACCCTTTGTGGTCAAAACTCGTCCCCTTCGAGTTACGATTAAGATGAAGCTCGTTTCACCTTAATCACCCAACGAATCAAGATTGGCGTCTAGCAACTACGCGTCATGATTCCCTAGATACAAATGAAGTGCCTGCAAGAACCTTCAGATATAGTTAACGTACAGTACGGTCCCTTCGATTCATATGTCCCGATCGAACTAGAGGCATTGGTTCATCGAGACCTCTTTATATGTTCGAAGACGGTGCGATCGTTCTAAGTGTTGTAATCGTCACGTGCATGACTTAGAGAATCGAATTCTCTAATCATCACTTAGTCAGCTCTGGCCAGAGACTTAGAATGATTACAAACTTTCAGAACACACAGGACATCCAAGACTATTCTAGCGATCGAATCCCCGACTACAATGCACAGACCTCCCACTAGATTTCGGACTGCACGAACACTGGCCCTTGGGATGGTCCTCGGTGGAACTCAGGGACAGGTCACGATACAGCTGGTCCTCTAGTGAAGTCACGGTGATGTCTAGGTCATAAGGACTAATGGTGTACAACTATACCATAGATATCTCTACTCGATTATTGGGAACCACTTAGAGATTTCTAGGGTGAGGGAGTTCAGTGAACTCGTCAACTTACGAGCACCCACTTATGCATGCCGATATCACAATACCGTATACTGATGAGATGCAGTACACATACACTAAGTGCTAGTCTTAATGGGAAAGGCCGATATCCTCATTAGTGGCGTAACCCTTCGACTAGGAACACGTTTAACAGTTATAATACTTAACTAAATATCTCATGATCCTAACGATCAATTACTAGTACTTGTAATAACTGTAAGGACTATATCTATGCTTGTGACAAAGGGACAAAGATATAGAATGCCAAGGTGTTTTATCATTAATACGAATAAAGGTTCGTTTATTACAATAATAAATACGAAAGACCACAGCCACAGGTTGGCTTGTTGGTCACCTACTCTAACACAATATGCCGAGACGCCGCCGCAAAACCACCGACGCATGCGCCCAGGGGCGTACCCATGCCTATGGCTGGGGTGGCCCCCGTCCCCCCAAGATTTTTTTTAAGCTGTTTTTATTTTATTTATTTTTATTTTTTTTTGGTATTTGATGCATTAGTTAATGCACTTTCGCCCCCCCCCACAAACTTTTAATTTTGTACACTTTAGTCCTCAAAAACAAAAAAAAAATTATCTCTTAAACTACCCCTATATTTCAACCCCCCCCCCCCCCCCCCCCCCCCAAAAAAAACCCCCCTAGGTCCACCCCTGCATGCGCCCTCACGCGCCGCCCGGAGACAGCGCCTGAACTGCACGGATTGATTTTCGTGGCAGTTTGCTTCAATCCGAGAACTCGCCTCATGCTTCAAGAGGTAACTTTTCGGATCCGTTATGAATTAGGTTTTAATTTAAATAGATTAAATTAAACATTGAATGTTTTCATGAAATTGTTTATGTATGATTTTGCTAGATCGTTTTCGTGAAATCGTTTGTATGTGAATTATGATTTATTGCGAGCATGCTACATGTTTTAATTATCGATTTAATATGCATATTGTAATTTAAATTTTGACGGAAGCGTCAAGGTACGTAATTAATTGTTATCATCGAGTACGTGTTTATATGAATGAAATCGTTTTTCATATAATTTTTTTGTTTTCCGTTGCGTACACGTGCCCAATTCCCAACATCAAGTTACAGTTTTCAACAGACTATATACATTATTGTGCATTACTATGCATTACTATACATTACTAGTAACATGTAGTTACATATGCATATATTTGTGTATTTTCGATTTATATTTTATTGGTTATGAGGTGATTTATAACATAAATATTGAAATTTGTAAGTTTTTGTTGTTGGGATTTATGAATTTCTTTTGTATAAGCCAGTATTCGTGTGTGTAAATAATTGGTCGATTAAAAATATGGGGTAAAAAAAAAAAGAACTACGAATGACTATAGTTTACTACAGTTACATGTAGTTACATATGCATATATTTATGTATTTTCGATTTGTATTTTATTGGTTCCGATGTGATTTATAATATAAATATTGAAATTTGAAATTTTTTGTTGTTGGGGTTTATGAATTTCTTTTGTATAAACCAGTATTCGTGTGTGTACATAATTGATCGACTAAAAATATGGGGTAAAAAAAAAAGAACTACGAATGACTATAGTTTAATTATATGTAGTTATTTTCAGTACTGTAAACATGTTGATTTTCAGTACTGTTAAAAAAATTAAAAAAATAAATAAAATAAATTAAATTAAATAAAATTAAATAAAAATTAAATAAAAATTAAATAAAAAAATAATAGAAAAATATGTAAATTAAACAAATATTTTTAATAAAAAAATCAAAAAAAAATTAATAATAATAATAATAATAATAATAATAAATAAATCAGGGAAAATGATAAATGCAGGACCAGAAATTGTGAAAGCAGTTAGGCCGAAAATTGCATATGAGGGTAGTATAGTACTTTCCCCTCTCCAGAGGATATGTCAAAGGAAAAATCCTGTTTGGATTTATCCCTAGTTTAGTAGCCAGTTAGTGGGTATATAAAATAAGCCCTAATTTAAAATGTTTGAAGAATAAGAGGTTTTATGAGTTAGTCTCTACAAACGATCCATGTATGTATTTAAGAATGTGATATAATCACATTATTGAATACCTTGTTGATGGAAGGTATAACCATAATTATAGTGGTCTATATGAAAGACCCAATTAGTTTCGTGGAGACTCATGAATAGCTCACAAAGAGAATCAACTATTTGCTAAAATAGTTTGAGATGAAAATTCTTGAGAAGTAAATTTTGTCTCTAGTTGCAGATTGAATATTAATCAGATGGAACATGTATCCATTGGGTCAACTATTCAATCAAATGATTTTATATGATAAAGCTCATTCACTAACTGACCAATATTTGGTTATAAGATATATTTTCGACTTTTGAGAAGATAATGATAAAGTATATAATAGATACAGCTCAACACCAACACATACATTAGAATAGTGTTGACCATTGCAAATGTGGAGTTGGTTATTTCAAAGGTGGCAGAACATTACTAAAGTTTTTCTACGCTCTCAAGCTAAAGCGACAAGGCAATCTAGACATTCATTTGCTCCAATAAAATAACAAGCTCGCAACTTCATACATCGGAGCTTTTCCATTTACATCATTCAAAGGATGACCGAATTCAAAAGTCTCGTGTCGAAATCAATTGGGAGCATGATTACTAAATATAACACTGTACTATTTTTCATTTGTCCAAGTTTTTCTACCAATGAGTTTTACTTGGTAAGGTTTTAGCTAACAAGTCTTGTTTTTAGCTACATAGTTTTATTAATAAATTAATAAAATATTATATTATCATTTTATGAGTATCTGCACAAGGGTACTCAGTGCGTTTGATTAATTGTTTATCAATTAATTAAATACATAAGTCTAATATTCTAATAGTATTCGAAATGGTGTGCTACGGCGCACAAAAAGATCATTTTGAAAGTTCGCTTATAATATAAAATAAATGTTCACAATCTAGATGGAATTGGACGAACATTTGGTAAAAGATTGTAGCACAATAATTGAGTGATTAGTCTTGATCACGGCAAACAGAGAATAACTTTTGTATTTATTGTTTTAACTTATTGTACTAGCACACCCGACATGTGTTGAATCGGATAAAGTGAAATAATTGTTTCAGCATTGTTCAAAATGGAACTGTATTATTTATAACTGATATTCTAAAGATTCTTCCATATCCAATTTAGGGTGTACAGATCATGAACAATTCTATTTCCTTAGGATTGATTTCTTAGGAATCAAGTTAGGTTTAGGATGGTGAATTTCGTGCCTATATAAAGCCCTCAATCGCAGATGAGTCTCATGGACCTTTAATCGAAAAATCCCAGCATAAAGACTTTGAAAGGTGTAGCCTGTGCTGCAGCCTTGTCTGCACGTCTGGTATAGCAACAATACGAGTTTCTTCTACCAAACCGTAAAGAAGATCGGCGTTTCGGGAGAAGTGCTTAAAAGATCTCAGGAGAGGTCGATCGGCCGTCTGAAGGGAGTTCAGCATTGGAGGGAGTCCAAAAGTGCAGATGGAAGAACTGCTATGAAGAACAACAAGTGCGAGTCGTGTGCAAGAACGGCATATAACATAAAGAAGGAGTCTTTAGTGTTTTTATTAAGTCCAATATTGTACACTTTAATATGAACTAGTGAAATCTTGTTTGCAGGTCCTCGTGGGTGTAGGGCACATTTGTATCCGATCACATTAAATTCTTATATTTTTTATTATACTATAAGTAGTTTAATTCTGTATACACATAAGAATTATGTTGCAGACACCTAGTGTCTTAACTAGAAACTTGTTACAACTTAGAATAATTGATTTTTATAGGCATATAAATCAACACATACGCATGGTTGTCTGAGAGGAGTGATGTACAAAAAGATGGCAAAGTTCACCAGCTCAGCCAGTTACTGCTATATCCACACATATGTCAAGCATGGCCAATCTATTAGTACGAGGGGAACAAAACGAACAGGTTGCATCTGAAAGTACTTCAAACGTGACACCGAGGTGTAGGAACATAAACACTATATGAACAACCTATTCAACAATAATATCCAGGCAAACCAGACCCAAACGGTATGAGTAAATAATAGATTGATCAAATTGATGGAAAATAATGTATTAACTATCAAGTAGAAACAACAAACATAAATCCAAACTTAATCATAAGCATTAAAATCAAAATCAGAAAAGATAATTAAGAAAGAGAAAACTTATAGATGGATACGAACATGTCTCTTTTTACATAATAAACACCTGCATTGCTTCACACACAATCGAACATGTCTCCTTTTACGTCTTGATGTTCTTATATTCTTCCTATCTCAGTCGACATTCGCTTGTTGTGATAACATTTTAAGTCCAGCCTCCAAATCACTTGATGTGATTGTAAATAGTTCATCACCTTTAGAGTTAAAATTGAGCCTCGAATCCAGATTTTCCCTAGCATTATTTAGCATGTGATCCACCAGACCTCCGTTCATTTTATTGCGCAACTTCTCTGTGGAGTTATTCTCTATCACTTTGAGAACAATGTCATGGGTACACGAAGGATGCAGCTTAAATCCGTACAACGCGCTCTTCTCATTTTGCTTGGTCATCTTTATCATCAGCATCTCTGCAAGATCTTTGCATGTAAAATCTTCAAACTGAAAAAAGTGAGTCACTCTTCTGCAGAATCCTTGATTTGAAGAGAAAACACGCTTCATCGGCTCGGTATAGCCTGCAAAAATTACCACGATATTCCCATCTTCCAAAACAGACATGATCTCTTCCAATGCCTCCACGCCAAAGTCTTGGGAATCGTTCTTCTCAGGTACTAAACGATATGCTTCATCGACGAACAAAGTCCCCCCCATGGCCTCTTCGATCTTCACAAAAATTGATTTTCGGATATTATAACACGAAAAAAAAAACATTTGACGATAATTCAAGAGTCACATATTTTTCATACCTTTTTTCTAGTTTTCGGTCCAGTTTGTCCAGTATACTCTCCTACCAAATCTGTTCTTTGTACTTCAATTACCTTGTCTGAAGAGAGTACACCAACAGACTTAAGTAGTTTGCCTAAAATTCGCGCTACAGAGGTCTTACCTGCGCAATAAATACTCAAATCGAGTTAGAAGAAAAACTAAAAAATAAAAAAATTAATGAAAATAATGTGCCGTTCACAACGAAACTACCTGTCCCGGGGTTTCCAAGAAATGCCATGTGAGGTGCTTTTCTGGGTCCAAGATTTATCCCCGCTGCTCGGCGTTTCTCATCCATGAGCATTCCCTTTGCCCATTTTTTGAGCTGCAATTTAAGCTCATGCAATCCCACTATCTTCGCTAGTTCTTGATGGAACTCTTCCATCTTTTTTTCTATTCCAATTTCATCCTTCTTTGGATCTTCAATCTTTTGGAACCCATTAGGATGTCCAGTAAATGAGTGTCCTGGTGTATTTGACTGTCCCGTGATGATGTTTATCAGTTGTTCGTAATTTTCAAGCCCAGAGTTGCCTGTCGCATTAGTCATCATTTCCATGCATTGCTGCATGTATTCTTCGTAATTATTTCCAGGCCCTGATGAGCTGCCTGTTGTGTTATTCATTTCCATGACTTGTTTTAGGTAATCTTCATCGTCATTGTTTCCAGGCCATAATGAGCTGCCTGATGATGTATTATCCATTTCCATGAATTGTTTTACGTAATCTTCGTAATTGTTCCCGGGCGAGTTGCCTGATGATGTATTAATTACTTCCGTGAATTTTTTGAAGTATTGTTTGTAGTTTTCAGGCATTGAGCTGCCTGATGCACTGATTATTCCCATGATTTTGTTTATTTTTTCTTCGTAATTTCCAGGCCTTGAGTTTCCTGATGAATGAATCATTCCCATTATTTTGTTGATGTGATTTCCAGCCCTTGACTGGACCATTGGATTGTAGGCCAGTTTTGCAGAATCATCAGTTTGATCTGGAACATTAATTCTCAGAATTTTCACCAATTCTTCGTTTTGTAGGCCTATCGGGAGATAGTTGAAAGGAATCATACCCTCCTGCCCACATCCATGATAAATAAAAGTTCATTATCAATGACATCAATATTTATAAAAAAAAAATTGAATATGAATAGAAGAATATGAATTATACATGGTCTTTGGCGGAACAATCGGCATTATATTCTGATAACGTTTTCACAGTCGAGTTGTCTCCAGATCGAAGTGCATAACCAACTGCAAGATGTAATGGAGTCATCGAGTTCTGCAAGAAATTAATTCGGACAACAAAAACAATCGTAAAAATGGTTGTGAAATCCGGATACGACAAGTATACAATAAGAATCAAAAAGGAAAAAAAAAAATAAAAAAAATATTGTACGTTTGTTCTTGCTTCAATATTGACACCAGAGTCGAGAAGCAACTTGGCCGCCTCGTTGCATCCATTCTTAGCTGCAGTGTGCAATGGAGTCTCGCCGTACTGTGCATACAATGGTCAGCAAAATGGAGAAATATATAATATTAAGATGAAAATATAATTATGAAACCGTAATACATTAATTATTTGTTTCGTCGACATACGTACCACATTCTTAGCTTCTAACTCCACTTTCCCCGGTCCTTCCCAGTTAAGCAAATACTTCATTATCTCAATTTTATTGACACTAGCAGCAATATGCAATGGGGTTTGTACCATCTGCACCCAATAAAAATAACAACCCATATCATCAATATAGCAAGGATTATTGAATTTAGGTGATTAACTATAAGGACTCGAACTTTAGTTATACTTCAAAAGCATACGATGCATTCCTAATATATATAAAGTCGAACATGTTGATCAACGCATTTGTTATCCTACTATATGTTACATTTTGATATGTTTCTTTGTTTAGTACATGTTATATTTTACCCGTAACTTTTGCATACGAACTTCGATTGCACTAATTCAAGTTCAATAAAAATATTATGACAACTTCTACAACTTTTTTTTTTTTTTTTTTTTTTTTTTTTTTTTTGTACTTTATGATATTTTATTTACGTCTTTATGCTACATGTTTTGTTTGGGTCATTACTTTTTACATGTTCTTCTAGTTATTTTGTTTTTATCATAACTCTTGCTTACAAACTTCGATTTCCTTCATTCAAGTTGCATTACAAAGACGAAAATAATCTCTACACGTTTAATATTATTTGTTTGTGATATTTTATTTGGATAAGGTTTAAACATTGTTTTGGAGACTACAGTTCTAATCTTACTGTCGGGATTCGACATCGACCTGTTTTTTTGTATCATAACTTTCGTATACGAACTCTGATTTGTTGTGATTAAAGTTGCATTAGAAAGACGAGAATAAGTTCTACAACTTTCACATCTTATGTTTTATGAGATTTACTTTGAATCTTATGTTAATTAATCTTGTCTGTAGTATTTTACGCCACAACTTTCGCATTCTACGTACTGTGATTTGGCTGATTCTAATTTGGTTGTAAAATTGCCAAATACAACTACAACATTCATCTTTTCCAAATAGGGAGATTCAAATTAAAAATCACCGTACGTAATACGAATTTTGTAATTTATTTTGCTCGTAGTTTTCTCATACAAATTTCAATACTGGTTCAAATTGCGTTGGAAAGCCGACTTAAATATCTTCAACTTTGGGATTTGAAAATTTTCAAGATTCATCTTGTGTCATATTCTAAAATACACGAAGAATTTTAATAAACAATAAATAAAACGGATCTCATTTTTTGTGATTATTCACGTAAAAAAATAATGAATTTTGAGTGACTTGGATAAAATTATTTTAGAGAGAAGTTAGAGAGAATATGAGTAGAGAGAAAGAGAGAATTTCTTTTTTTAATTTATTTGTGGAATTTGGTAAATTTTAGTGTGGGGTTTAGCACGCCCCAACAATAATATATACATGTATGTATAATTAGGTGTTTATTGCATTTACCACCCTTGTTTTAATCCAATTATCGAAAAAACTATCTATATTACAAATATTAGCAAACACCCCTCTATGATTCAATTTTTTTTGGCAAACCACCCCTTATAAAATTCACCATCTAGGGGATGTGAGCTAAACAAATGTATGTACAATAAATGCAATCTGATAATTTTCTAATTTTATAATACGATTATAAGTTTTTTAGCAATCTCATAAACAGGGTATTAAATTAAGTGCAATAAACTTTATAGTTAATTGCATAACCAAGCCAAGAATGTCAAACACTTCTCCCAACTTATGTTGTTGGTGAATTACATACATTGATTTGGTATGTATATATACAGGGGCGGAACCAGAATCAAAATGTAGGGGGGGCTAACTAAAATTTCGGAGTTCGGGGCAGCGCCCCGAAAAAAAAAAAAGGTTCACAAGACATTGCCAAAATACGTTTATATTGATAATTTTTAATTAAAATAACATATTTATATTATAGTTTTATCATATTTTAAGCATGACAAAAAAATCTAAATTAATTCAAATTATTCTAATAATGTATTGCACTTAGTATTTTGGGTATTCATGGCATCGTCTCATATTATTTTTTAGAGTCATTGATAAAAGAAATTAAAAAATAAGTAAATATTCATAAATTTTATCTAAAAAAATGAAGAGTTAAAACACATATTTACAAAAACATTAGGAGGGCCAAAAGCAATATCCAAAAAATATACTACCAAAATACCAAAAAAAGATTTTTCTTTTTTTTATTCTTGGGGGGTCAACAGCCCCCCCATGCCCCTTAGAAGTTCCGCCCCTGTATATATACATATATACACACACAAAGTTATATATGTATATATAAGAGAGAGAGAGAGAGAGAGAGAGAGAGAGAGAGAGAGAGAGAGAGAGAGAGAGAGAGAGAGAGAGAGAGAGAGAGAGAGAGAGATCTTACAAAGGCAGCACTAGTTTGATTAAGAAGAGAAGGATTTTGGAGAAGTAATGTGTGCAAGGCAATGAGATTTCCGGCCTCTGCGCATTCATGAATGGTGATTTCTTTAGTAGACAACAACTTTGATTTCTTGTACTCATCAATCTTCATCTCTCCTCCCCAATCTAGATTACCGGCCTCTATCTCTTGTTAAAATTAGAAAAGAAAAAAAGACACTCAGAAAGTATGGGTATTTATGGAGTTTTTTTTATTTGGAGAAAACGTAGGTTGTACGTGCAAGATTCTTTTATGAGAATGAAGAATGAGTCTGTCGTCTCTGCTTTAGTCTTCGACTTTGCCCCCTGTCCTAACAGTTATAAGAAAATTGTTTGGAATTTTTTGGACTGCTTATCACGTTCATACATTTTGACATTTGTTGTATTATTGGCTATTGACATATGTATTTCATACTATCTATATATAATATAAAAAGAGGATCTATGCCCTCAATGATTGACATGTGGCGAATGATGATGTCATTTATCAAAATTGCTTAGTTGGAGTTCAATTGATGAGGTGGATTCTTCAATTGATTAGTTGACATTTTTATTTAGGTATGTTTTTAAGTTTTTTCCTATTTTACATTTACACAATCATTTAATAATTCCCACATATTTATATATAATATTTCATGAATTCAATATCCTATCATTTCTAAAAATATTATATTTTTTATAATTTTAATTTTTTAACTATATTTTTCGCCGGTTCTTTTTTAAAAATTCAGAACACTCGATTTTTTAACGAGTATTCGATTTTTTAAATCATAGTTTACACACTATTTTTTTTATAGTGAAATAATCATATTTATATTTAATTATTTATACACGGTTAATGAATTATTTTATCTCACGTTTTAATTTAATTTTCCGAAATATATTTTTTGAATGTCTTTTTTTTTTTTAAATAGAACACTCATTTTTTTATGATATATATTTTCGAATTTAGTTTTTTTAATTATAATATTCAAAAATAATAATAATACTTATAATTATTATTTTTACAAATTATTAATAATTCAAATGAATATACTAATAAATTAATTAATCACCATACATGGTTTTTTTTTTTTAAATATTTTGCCAACTTAATGTATATGTAATAATTTAATTTTATAAATATCAATAACTAAACAATATTTAAATTTTGAAATCTAAATTTTCGGATTCCAAATTTTGAATTTCAAATGTTTTTTTTACTATAAATTGTCGATCAATTCTCCAATTTTATGTCATATAATTTGATTTCTTACCTATTAAGTTGATTGGTTTTGATTCATATGGTTAATTCATGGAAAATATCTAATCAACAATAATTGGTTAACATTATAACATTAAATGTGTATTTCCATAATAACTTACTATTTACTTTTTTATAATATAAAACCCAAGTATAAATACCCCTCATTCCAATCAATTTCACTCACTCATACTCTCCACCCGAATTTTACACTCACATAAAACTAAAAAAATAGGTTATGCCCGAAATGTTAGTTTTACGTTTTATTTTGGTCCACTAATCTTTAATATAATTAATTAAATTGTGGGTGATTCAAATTATGGTATTAAGGTGATTTATGGTATTTACTTTGTAACGTAATAAGACAATAAAAGACAGGGATTTGTCTTCTGCTGTTACAAAGAATTGTGGCCCTCTTCTCTTGTCTATAAAAGCATCCACAACTCTTCTCCTCAATCCATCAGACGCAATTTGAGAATTCCATCAATTACAAAAATATTTAGTGAGTTGTGATATTAGAGAGATAGAGAGAAGAAGGTGTGCTACGAATAAAGTTCTCAAGGAGATTCGAAGGAGGCCTGGCTAGGCTCGGCTTGTAGATTGCTATCATCCTTGTTCATCGTCTCTATCGGAATCCATGGCGAACGGTATGTCGATAATCTCTATTACGTGATTATATTCTTAAGATGAATTTGATTTCAAGATTCTGTGATTAAGGTTTTCCGCATAAAATTAAATAAAAGTCTTTCAATTGGTATCAGAGCAGGGTTTTGAAATCGATTCATCTTAGACCTCAAATTTGTTATATGTTCATCTTACGGCTGTATGATTTCGTGGATTTAAATCTTGAGATAAAATAATTGTTTTGTTGTCTGATTATAAATTAATTAATAACACGATCTTTATTGATATACGTGTTTTGATAACCGATAAATTTTGTGTAGTTATCTGTACCCTTGGGGCCCTTTTGGTTCGATAGTTTGGATAGATAGCTATTGATGGGATACGTAATACGGGACTAAATTGTTGATTCACAGTGATTAATACTTCCTTTGGTTCGAGTTATACACATGAGACAAATAATCCCTGACAAAAAAAAAACATGTTTTGTTCGGCTGACTTTAGGGATTATTGTGTGTTAATTAGTTAAATTACTGCATTGCCCCTGAAATATCTTATTTTATATCATCTTCTTCACCTTCTTTACTTCAGAGAATTTCCCCCTTTTTTGAAAAACCGATGAATCTCTCTCCACACCTTATCTTCTGACTTGTTTTTTTTTTTTTTTTGCCATAAAGCTTGTTCATCGACTGTTTGTCGTTGTATTCTAGTTTGTTCTCATGAGCGCTGGGAGTACTACTTCGCGACGGAGTTCGACCGTTAAGAACGGGGGGGGGGGGGGGGGGGGGGGGGGTTCGATTCAACTGGGCAACAACGAGATCTATGTCAATGCGGAAACCAACTACGCATACACACTTCCTGGACCTCGGCTAACCCAGGGCGCCGTTTTAAATGTTGCGCAAACCGGGTATGAGCGGAGGGAGGTTCATGTAATTTGATTTTCTATTATTGTTTTTGGAGTCATCGTTCGTTGAACCGTTTGTTGATTTCGTTTGGATTTGTGTTTCTGAGTCTCAAGTGCATATTTACCCATTAATGTGTCGGACCAACGGTGTTAATGTTGACTGATTTTTTATCCAATTTCATAGTTTTTCTAATTTTACGATACTTCCCCCTGCAGATCGGACTTGAAAAATACATGTTCTTGCTGCAATTTAAATGCAATATAAAACTCTGTAAATGGGTCCATTGTTTTTCACCGATGTGCTGATGCAAACTGTTTTTCATCAATTGGTTTGGGTGGTTGAAATTTTGCATTTTTGTAAAACATGTAATAACTTAATGTGGGAATTTAGATGTATTGCAATTTCATGGTGTAGGTACATGGTTGCCAAGCTTTCTATTGGTATGATTCGGCAATGTGCGAGCGATCGAAAAGCATCATTCCTGGCTTGATCAGAAAAATTAATGCCCTTGAGTCCCAAATACCATTGGAGATTCCCGTGTTGGTACATAAAATAGCTGATTTGGAGAATCAATTGGCCTCAGGGGCAGGTGAAGCGAGGCGACCCTCAAACTCTTACCTGCGTTGTGGAATTAGTGTAGTTTCAGTTATTTTTATTGTTGTTGTGTTGTTTTTTTTGGTGTAGACAATGCTGCAATATGAGGTACTAAATTTGGATCTTTGTGAATTATTCGGTCCTTGTAACTTGTAACAATCTTCATATTTATTAACGTTGTTTTGGGCTGTAGATATTGTATGTTGCATTATTTGCTCGGTTCATTAATTAAATAAATCTTGGCAGTTGAGGAACGTAAGTTTGAAACAGTTGGAGACATGAAATATCTGTGGGGTTTATGCATACAAAATGTTTATGAAATAGGTATTTACGGAAACAATTGATACGAAATGTTAATGAAACAGGTATTTACGGAAACAATTGATGTCAACGTTCAATGAGGTGTAGTATTTTTTTAGTAATAGAGATTAAACAAATCCACATATAATCATAGTTATACACATAAGTAAACCAAATTGGGAACTTAGAAAATTAGGGAACACTGGCCCTTCAATATGTTCGAAACAACACCCGAAAGTAGTCACCAATACGAGTCTTTAAACATGAACACAATGACGTCAAACAACAAGACAAAACAACATTACACCACAATTACTGAACAAAACAAAACAAAACAACATACGAGTCTTTAAACAAAACATTGAACACAAACGAGTCTTTAAAACAGTACCGAAATGGACAAACAAACTTTCAAACACCGTCCGAGTCATTTGCTTCTTCAATGTCGTCACTGAAACTGACGGCTGGTTCGTTACCTTCATTCCCAGCCTCTTCATTTGCGTTGTTGTTGTTAGCAACGTTCCCACGACCTTCGTTTCGGATTCGATCGTAGAGATCGTCTAAGTAGATCGCATAGTGGGGATCCACAACTTGGGGTGGATTTGGCTGAGGAGCAACAACCTGAGGAGCAACAACTCCGTCATCAGCCACGTCATTACCGATGACGAGCGGAAGTTCTGGATCATATCCCACGAGCCCGCGAAAGTTGACTTCCGGGGCCTGTTTCACGTCAAACACGAAGTGGCAATCTTCGTATAATGGAAACCGGTTGATTCTAAAGGTCCTCTCTTCCTCCGTCTCCTACACATCAATACCATCGAATAATACGATCGAGTACTAATAAAAAATATTAAAATTCACAAATTAAGATTTTTACACATTGAAGAAATGTACAACGAAGGATTGTCATAAACCACAAACTTCCATATGCAGAATTCGAAAACATATAAGAAGTCCACATACACTTTCATCTACCAAAAAACGGTAATTACAACAATCATCCAAACGAAATAAAAATCCATGAACAGAATAATTAAGGACTCTCATAATGTTCATGAATTATTTGTGAGCATTTATTTTGTAAATAGGAGTTGCATGCATTCAAATCAGTTAAAAAAAAACGACATACGATACGAGAACAGTTAAAAAAACGAATAACGTTTCGTATTACCTTTCGATCCAGTGGCCACATGCTCCTGTCCACCGTCAACGACCCCGTTCGAACATCGTAGGTTACTCCGTCCTGTGCAATGTAATCTTTGAAGGCAAAGTACCGGTTCCTAAGCCTGTTCATCCTACACTTCGTAGCAATGTCGTCGAAGTTACGTGAGAATTGGAAGCACAAAGTGATGTAGACTTCGAACAAGCATTCTTCATACACCTCGGGGTCCTCCAATGTTTCAACCTCCGAAGCAAATGTTGCAGCCGCGTCGATCATACACTCGTCGTACTCGTACGGCCATCGGGCATTGTTGATTATTTCCAAGCTACGTTGATTCCTTGTTCGAGGCCTCGACATGGTACCTACAACAATGGAATAACAAACACAACTTCAAAACATTGAACTGTATTAACAAGATTTAGAACGCAGACTTTCGAAATTGAAATAATGAAAATGGAATCACAAAATCTTAACAGTTGCTTCTGAAATGTGGAGGGTTTTTTTTTCCTTTTGATATTCCTTTGCAGCAGAATATGAAGCATCTAGGTCACACTCTTACTTATTTTCACCAACAATTTTCGATTATATTTCCTCATTAAATGGTGCACCAATTGGTCTACCTACTCACCAACTAGTATGCATTAAATGGACCACTTCATTGCAGCCATTAAGAATTGGACGGCTACTTCTCTCAAATGTATCACACTTAATTCCATTCATCATTGTTTCTTGAACCATACAAATGGTGGTAAATGGTGGTAGATGTTAACAACATTCAATACTTTTGTAAGAAAGATTGATGTATGCTTGCACACATTAATGAAGGTTGCCTAGGGTTTCGTTATTACATTTTCCAGGTCCTTTAATTTGTTATGTTTATTACTCCATTTCATTTGTTGAACACGGTTTCACGGTTCCTTTAATAATATTACGGCCGGTTGTATATGTAGTTGACATGTTCTTTTTATATTTTGTCAGAGTGAGTGCACTATATTTTCTTTCAACATTCTTGTCAGCCATTAATTGAACAATAAAATATAACCGATACCTACAATCATTAATTATTGTTTATTTATTTTCATTAGGTAGGGTTCTATTATTTGTATAAATGTGGGTTGAGTAGGAGCCAATGTGAAGTGTGGCTGCAGCAAATCATTACCAACACCGTAATACAGTAGAAAACCATGGCCCCAAAGAAGAAGCCCATTTTTAGGCGCGAAGATTTTATGTACGAGTTGGACTGGAGTGAGAAGATCGATGATTATTTCGTTGATCTGTTGTGCATGGAATCGTTACGGGGCTGTTTCAAACGTGACAAGAAAAATACGCTTGCCCTATTCAGTTGTCAAGAAGGTATTCAAACTAAATTCAACTTGTTCTTCTCTTACAAGCACTTGATGAAAAAGATGACGTTGTTGCGCAAAAGATTCACCACCTTTCACTGGATTCTAGCTCAAGAAGGTGTTCGCTACAATTCTACAACCAACATCGTTTCAGAATCCTCCGAGATTTGGGATCATATGTTGAAGGTTTTCATAAGCGTGGCTAAAAATAATCCTACTATTTTATTTTGTCTTTCATGTTTACATTTTACTTAGTTAGTTATTGAACCTAAATAAATTTGAGTATTTCACGAATATGCAGACTAGTAAGTTTGCGTTTTTTACCGCCACGCCGGGGAGCCCAAATACAATGCATTAAAGTGCATTTTCGGAGCAGAGCCTGTGCAAAACCCCAATGAGGCTGAAGAAACTATTGTGGTGGTATCGGACGACGATGAAGCACAACCTCAAACAGGTGAAGGATCTGATTTTCCAAACCATGCTATGCATGCGGATCGTCTAGGACTGAACGCTCAGGCTTTTGAGATGGTTGCCGAGCGAGAATTTGCTTACGCAAACAGTAACGACCCACATACCGTAATAAATATTTCATCGAGTTCTTCCGAAAAGAATGATTTCGACATGCTCAACCATCTTAACTATGTGTCTGATTCAGAAGGATCAAGAGACACCGAGGTTAGCACGGCAAACTCCCACTATGCTGACAGTTTCGACGATCTTCGGGGAAGCTCTATTTTACGGTCTAAAACGGGAAGCATGAGGAAATTCAAACCTTTCGGAACTCCTAAGAGCTCAACGGCTTCAAACAAGCCTACTACAGTTGAGTTCTTAACCCCAACAAACAATTAATTTGTTCTAGGTCTGCCCTCAAGTTTAAGTAGTAGACGTTTTGTGCATTAGAATCTACGGTATGATTTATGCATTGTTTGGGCTATAATTAATATCTACTACACGTTATATATAACGTGTGTATTCAGGCTATAATATATATATCTATGTATTATATTTTTGTATGCTAAATATGGAAGTATCAACGAAAACGAACGGATGTGAAGAATCTTCGGTCTAAGTAATTTGTAATGTTGTTAAAATCTTAATGGTTTGTTACTGATGTATTCACTATTTTAATTTGTAATTTGGCATTTAGTAATTTTGTTCAATGTCGAAGCTTATGAAATTTCTCCTTACATAGGACGGATGTTGGAGTAAGTAAGATATTATTATTAAAACCTAAGTTGTTTTTCACCTTTGTCCAAGTAACAACAATTTACAAAACTAGATAACTAACCAGCAATTCGTAAGTAAATTATGGCACGAAAACATATTTAAAGAAACAAAATTAATAGCAACCTAATATAAATTTGTTCTCGAAATACCATCGTTTACTAAAGCTACATTATAATATGAAATGTAACAACCTCGTTCGTGGTTATAATTAAACACACGATAATGTGAATATCTGAAAGGAGTACACTTCGTGAATGTGTTACTAGTAACGTCCGTCCAATATCAATTGGACCATATTTGCCTTGTGATCATCACTCAAGCAAAAGAATATATCAAGATATTTGGGGTTATCGCAAATGCGAGAAGTTGCTTTAAGCCTCTCCTCAAAGGTAAGGTGTTGCATGTTGGCTAGTGCGTCAAAAACTTGCTTCCTTGCTGCCGACACATCTTTCTCGAACCCCATGCGACTCACTAATTCAGCCATTTGTGCCTCCATTTTCTCGAAGAATTTTGAAGCCATCTCGGCGTAACCACCATCGTTGGGGTCACTACGTGATCGCTTTTTAGTCTTTGATTTACTCTTTGTGGAGGTTGCTTCATCAGCCCGGCTGAAGGACATGTATTGAGAATAACTGTCTGCATTTGACGGATCTAGCTGAGGAACTTCGTCATCATCGTTAGACATGTGTTCTTTCCCTTTGTTGGAGTTCGACACCAAATCATTAATGGCCTCAGTGAATGCTTCAGCATGATCCCCCGTGGCACGATCCTTACCAAATATTTGAGTCCAATCCTTGTAAAACGGCCATGATTTATACCGCATGGAACGGGCGTTAACATCGGTCTACGTGCAAACACGGAGCAGCAGCAGCAAGAAGTTTATACAGTTATCAAAAAATTCCAAATTCAAAGAATGGATATGAATTTAGTATGATAAAAGAATACCTTAATGTAATCTTGCCACACTTGGTCATCAACGACGTCAATGGTATTGTTTGAGTCGTTCCAACCAAAGCCGGACCTTGACAACATGGTGCTTAATGCTCCATAATGTTTTTTCCACACATGTATCTCGAATGGATGTGGGGAGAGGCCTTAAGATCGGTTCCGGGAAATTTTTGAACCATATATTGTTCAAGGGTACCTAAATAACCGGTTTTAAAGCCATTTTCGCATTTCCAACCTCTTGACACAATATCTTCCAAACCTAAAATTAACGTTTGCTCTTCGAGGACTGTCCAACAGCGCCTGCTGTTGGAGACACAGTTTTTGCTTGAACTGCATTTTTTCGGTGCACCAATACTTTCCATATTAGCTGAATTAAATGCAAATTAAACCAGCCATTGTAACTACATATATAATGTTCACATCACAATACGTACAAATGGGAACAATAAAGCATTACAAATGCAAGACACATTAGTATCCATGTTGCAGTCGTATATACAAACAATGAAATACATTTAAAGTACGGAATTTATTGTTTTTTTTTTTAATTTATACTATCGAGACGATAACCACTGATTGTACATGTTAATCGCAATTGTATCTCGCCAGTTCGTCCACTCCTCCGAAGTCTCAACAGTATTGATGTAATCCTCGCCGTTAATAATGCCTGGATTTTTCCTCAAAAATTCGTCTAAAGTTTCCTCTTCCGGATCAAAGTCGTTGGTCGTGCGTATAAAATTATGTAGGAGACAACACGCCATTACGATCCTATTTTGAACCTTGATGGGATAATATGTTGGACTACGTAATATGGCCCATCGTGACTTCAAAAGCCCAAAAGCCCGCTCGATGATGTTTCTTGCCTTGGCATGTTTCATGTTAAAAAATTCTCTAAAATTTCTAGGTGCGGTTGGACCGTTTGCATATGCATCGAGGTGGTATCTACAACCTCTGTACGGTGCCAAAAAACCTTCCCCGTTCGTATAACCGTTGTCAATCAAGTAGTAGTTACCTGTAAAGGTGAATGATTTACTAAAGTTGGAATCAACTACAGTGCGGATCCTACATTCTGGCACTATGTTAACTATTTGACTTTATTTGGTACTCTACCAACTAATACTTACCCGTGGGGACTCGAAAACAATTGTCTCGGGTTACTGCATCACGAAGTATTCTACTATCGGCTGCAGACCCTTCCCAACTGTTAAGTGTATATTTTTACACTTTATCATATCTTTTTATTTGAGCTTTTGGTGTGTTTTAACGATAATTGGTGCTTAAAAAGTTGATTTATTGTATTTTAGGTACAAATTGAAGAATTGGAAAAGTATGGGGTCAAAACTGCAATTTTGGCGAAAATATGGGTCAAAAGTGAAAATATCAAAATTCTGAAGATTTAAAGCTGAGACCCCCGTCCCAGTTTTAGTGCAAATTGTGAGACCCCCGTCCGAGACTCCGAAATTGCGCAGTAAAGGAATTTTAATTGCACAAGGAAACTGCCTTCTTCCCCAAATTCTTCACCCTATATAAGACCAAGCCAAGCACACAATTGGGAATCAATCTTGGGACGCAAATTCAAGAGCAAAGAAGATCAACGAAGATTCAAGCATAGTTTTTCCTATTTATTTATTTTATTTTCTTTATCATAAGAATTACGAGTAGCTGAGTCTTTATTTCTAGGATTTTATTTGGAACCCTATGTGGGATTTATGAACCCAATTCTATGATTTTATGCAAGTTTTAATTCCGGATTATTTCTTCTACTTGTTTTATTAAGTTCATGAAACTGGCCACTTTATGCGCTTTTATGTTATTGTTAATCGCATGAATCGGAAGATCGGGTTAATAATTAGAACTGTGGTAGAAGAGCCTTTGTGGTATTAACATAGGAATATAGTTAATCTCTTAGGTAGCCATTATTGAGATTTGTGCTTAATGCTGTGTTCTAGAATTAATTGCATAGGAATATAGTAATTGAATCTAGAGTATTAGAATCGTAATACACGCGGAAGCGGGTTATGATTATTTTAGCATCTCAGGTTAATAATCCGGGTTAATTGCTTGCATAATTGAAGGAATTGGGGGAATAATAATCACATAGGGGGAAGAATAAAATCCTAGGCTTGTTTACTCTGATTAAACCTTCGTTTTTTATTGCTTTCGTGTTCTTGTCTTTTTAATTTGCTTTTTAATATAGTTTAATTTAGTTAATCTTTTTCAAATTCGACTGTGTAGGGTGGGCTTGAAAACAATTGGTAGAATTTAGCGTCTAGGATTAGATAATTAAATATTCTCTGTGGGATCGATACTTGGACTTAAAAAATCCACTTTATTACTTGTACGATACGTGCACTTGCGTGTAGGTTTTCGACCAACAAGTTTTTGGCGCCGTTGCCGGGGAATATTTTAATTATTTATTTTATTCTAGCTCTAAATTTGAACAATTTTCACGATTCACCCAAATTATTTTTTTATTTTTTCGTTTTAATATATTTTTTTTTTCTTTGGTTACATGTCAGGTTACAATTTTCGCGCAACTCAAACGGGATATGAATGGCTTCCGTCTGGCGAATACCTCCAAAATACCTATAATATGCCGTTGCTTTGTTCAATATGTGGTGGAGAACATTACGCTAACCAATGTTGGTATGCACCGAAGGCGAATAATTTCATAGATAATACCAACAGAGGTTACTTGAACACATACACCAACACGTACGAGCAGAGCAATTCAAGCCAAGATTTCCACAATTTTCAACATCGTGAGCCGCAATTTGATGATTTTCAAACCTATTATGCAAAGCCACGAGAACCCACTATTGAGGAGTGTTATAGGAAATCCATCCTTGAAGATTTTATGAAATCCACTCAAGCATCTATCCGAAGACTTGAAATAATGTTGGAAGAGATGAAGCTCAAGAGGTCTCTTGAAAATATTTCAGACAATATCGAGAATGGTTGCAACAAAGAAAATTCGTCTGAAACTTGTGATGAGAAAAATCCTTTAGACCTAGAAAATAGTGTCGATGAGAGGGAAAAAGAAATTACGAAGACACTTGAAGATGATGAATCAGACAATGAAATCGAGCTCAACTCCAAAGATGTCTCGGAACAAGAGAAGAAAGAGATGGATGTGGTTAATGCAAATATTCAAATTGATGATCCTATTGTTATTCCTGACGTGGCTTTGAAGGCATCAATAGAGGTTGATAAGAAGGCGAATGTGTTTGAAGTGGAGGTTATACGCGGACGTGAGGTTTTTGTTTACCGATTTAAGGGAGCGGGTGATGAAGATCCCTACTTGGCTTCGTACCGATTGATTACAACTAAGAAAGATTACAAGCTAAGGTGGACCCTGACATATTGCAATCCTATCCCTGTATCGGTTGCAATTGAAGTGACAAAGCTCATGGATGGATGCGCAATCTACAAGGCTTTGGATTGGACATAACAATTTCAAGAAGCAAAGTTCGGCTGAAGACTTAAAATTTAGCGCTTCTCGGGAGGCAACCCGAGCTTTATTGTTTTTCGTAGTTTTCGTTAATTTTTTCGTTTCGTTTTTTTTTATTGTCATAAGCATGCATTCTAATTCACTATTTGAATTTTAATTTTCAGGGTCGAAAACGTGATCGAGGGTCGAGTCGGCCGTCCGGAAAAAAAAAAAAAAAAAAAAAAAAAAATTTGCACCACTGCCTGTGGGACAGCCGTCCCACAAATAGGTGTAAATGTGGGACCCCCGTCCCACAACCAGTAAGGAGAAAAAAATTTCGGACGGCCGTCCGAAATTTAGCACAAAAACCGGGACGGCCGTCCGAACCTATTTGGGGCGTTTTAAATGTTTAAAAATCATATATTCTCCCCCATTATTTCCTAAACCCTCCTCATTCCTTCTCTCAAACTCCCACACACAAATGGAGGCAAGAGAATCGAACCAAAATCTTCAAAATCTACTCTTTCAAGACACGCCCACAAGGTGTTCGATAATTTGCTCCAACCAAATTTTGAGTTCGATTGTCAACCAATTCTTAACGAATCTATTCCAACCTCTCTCCCAACTTTCTTGTCCAACAAAAGAAGCCGCACGAGAGAAGCTTCATCTTCTAAATGCAAAGGAAAAGGCAAGAAAAGTGCCACCAAAACGACGATTCCTCTTCCAAAGCCGCTTCTCAAGCCCGAGACGACCCCGAAGCCTCAAGCTCCCGTACCGATCGACGATTCCGAATGAAGATGGAGCGAGAGAGCTTTCCGATGATGAGGAGCATGAGATAGCTAGGGAGGAACACCCCGATCACATCGACTCCGACTAAATCAGGTGTTTTCTATCCTTAAACTTTGTGCTAATTTCGTTGAGGGCAACGAAAATTTTAAGTTTGGGGGTGAAAAACATGTTATTTTTGTGCTTAATTGTTTTAGTTTGCATGCATTAGGTTTTATTCGTTTTTATTGTTTTTCTCGTTTTTCCGGAATATAAAAAAAAAAAAATAAAAAAAATAAAAAAAAAAAAAAAAATTGCTTGAGTCGAATGCATCGATGATTTATGATGATGAGAGATGATCAATGTTTGATGATGAAATTGCTTGTGCTTGTGTGATAAAGATTTGATGTTTGTTTAGCTTTCGATTCAACGGAACTTAGAAGCGAATTATTGCTAGGAATCACATTTTGTGCATTGCTTTGGTTGAATGTTTTGTATTTTAAATTTGGAATTAATTTGTGCTAGATCATGCTATGTTCGGTTTTAGAACTCACCTTAGGAAATTTATGATACGAAGTATTGAGTAGTGAGTGATTTGGGATATGATTTGGGCCTTCTTTGAACCGTTTGAGCCTTTCAAGCCGACCTTTTTATCGAAATTATCCTTAGAACCTTGATTTGAGCCTCGGAGAAAAGGTGTTCTTTCTTTTAGCCAATGTGTAAGGTAGAATAGGTGGAGATTCTTGAAAATTACCCCTTGGAGTTCAGTCAAAAAATTTTATAAGGTCCTTCTTCTTCTTCGAAAAAAAAAAAAAGAAAAAAAAAAGAAAAGAAAAAAAAAAGAGATAAATATATATGCTTCTATATATATATATTAAATAAAAAAATAAAAAAAAAAAAAAAAAAAAAAAAAAGAAGAAGAAGAAGAGACTAGAAGGGAGAAATAAGGACTAGTTGGTGAATTATTTTTGAAAACTCGACCCCTTGCCTCAAAAGAAAAAGTGGAGACCTTTGAACTTTTGAGAATCGAGTTTACTAAAGTCCGTAGAGGTGAATTCATTGTTTCAAACGCCTATCTTTCAAATTTTGGCGTAATCACCTAAATTCAAGAAGAATAGCCACACATACCCATATTTCCTACCTCGAACCAAAGAGCCTAACAATTGAAAGCCACAAAGCCCCAATGATCCCAATAGCTTAATGTTCGATATTAGTAGAGTAGAATAATTTGGTGAATATTTGGAGTCAAGCATATGCATGTAAGTATAAATTCTTTCTATCTTTAATTTGCAAATATTGGATGCTTGAAGCAATTGTATGAATTGTGGTTTTTGGTAATGGTGAGTGACTAAGGGTTGTTGAATTTTGAGCTTCCGAATGCCTAAGAATTGTCATTATAATTACAAGTTCTGAAAACGTGAAGTTGACCATTGATCTATGTGATGAGATGTTATCGTTGAGTTATTTGCTTATTGGTAGATTTTGCTTGAGGACAAGCAAAAGTTCAAGTTTGGGGGTGTGTTAAGTGTATATTTTTACACTTTATCATATCTTTTTATTTGAGCTTTTGGTGTGTTTTAACGATAATTGGTGCTTAAAAAGTTGATTTATTGTATTTTAGGTACAAATTGAAGAATTGGAAAAGTATGGGGTCAAAACTGCAATTTTGGCGAAAATATGGGTCAAAAGTGAAAATATCAAAATTCTGAAGATTTAAAGCTGAGACCCCCGTCCCAGTTTTAGTGCAAATTGTGAGACCCCCGTCCGAGACTCCGAAATTGCGCAGTAAAGGAATTTTAATTGCACAAGGAAACTGCCTTCTTCCCCAAATTCTTCACCCTATATAAGACCAAGCCAAGCACACAATTGGGAATCAATCTTGGGACGCAAATTCAAGAGCAAAGAAGATCAACGAAGATTCAAGCATAGTTTTTCCTATTTATTTATTTTATTTTCTTTATCATAAGAATTACGAGTAGCTGAGTCTTTATTTCTAGGATTTTATTTGGAACCCTATGTGGGATTTATGAACCCAATTCTATGATTTTATGCAAGTTTTAATTCCGGATTATTTCTTCTACTTGTTTTATTAAGTTCATGAAACTGGCCACTTTATGCGCTTTTATGTTATTGTTAATCGCATGAATCGGAAGATCGGGTTAATAATTAGAACTGTGGTAGAAGAGCCTTTGTGGTATTAACATAGGAATATAGTTAATCTCTTAGGTAGCCATTATTGAGATTTGTGCTTAATGCTGTGTTCTAGAATTAATTGCATAGGAATATAGTAATTGAATCTAGAGTATTAGAATCGTAATACACGCGGAAGCGGGTTATGATTATTTTAGCATCTCAGGTTAATAATCCGGGTTAATTGCTTGCATAATTGAAGGAATTGGGGGAATAATAATCACATAGGGGGAAGAATAAAATCCTAGGCTTGTTTACTCTGATTAAACCTTCGTTTTTTATTGCTTTCGTGTTCTTGTCTTTTTAATTTGCTTTTTAATATAGTTTAATTTAGTTAATCTTTTTCAAATTCGACTGTGTAGGGTGGGCTTGAAAACAATTGGTAGAATTTAGCGTCTAGGATTAGATAATTAAATATTCTCTGTGGGATCGATACTTGGACTTAAAAAATCCACTTTATTACTTGTACGATACGTGCACTTGCGTGTAGGTTTTCGACCAACACCAACCCGTAAGTAGGTATATAAAATTCATGTTATCATCGCAAACAGCTAGAACATTGATCGACACATTGCCCTTGCGATTCTTGTATCTTGGTTTATCAAGATAAGGAACCCGGCACCCTATGTACGTCCCATCTAGTGCACCGAGACATCCCTAATAAATAATCACCGTAATAACGTAGTTATTTAAATAAATAACAGTTGTGTAAGACAACATTGACACAATATATTTTATTATGTTACCTTGAAATGAGAAAAGCGCTCATTTTCACAAAGTTCGTCGACGGGTTTTGGTGTTATCAGTAGCATTTCGTGTAACTTAAGTAAGGCCAGTAGAACGCTATTAAAGTGTTTGCTTACCGTGTACCCAGATCTGTTAAAATGACTCCGAACAACAACGTTTTTTGTGTGATGGGCTAAAATTTGAAGAAACATTGCGACTTGCTCTGGTATAGACACATTTCTATTTGCTTTAAGACCGCCCACATTTTCTAAAATATAACACAGCCGGTAAAAGGACTGTATGTTCATTCTAAGATTATCACGACACGTTACATCGTTCAACCCAACTAACGAACGCAAATAGTCAAGGTGTGAAGGTGTTCGTCCTATTAAACTGTAAGATTGGGTGTTATTCTGAGAGCAAGACAACTGACGACGATTTTTTTTACTAAATATGTGAACGGACATCAAGAAAAACAGCCGAAGATTAAACATGAGTTGATGTAAAACAACAACATCTTCTTCCTTTTTTGAAAATCCATCGCAGTCCCACAATTTCCTACATTCACAGCAATACCGCATATTATTCGCGTATTCAGTACATACATATTGTGTGCACAATCTCCGGTTTATTTAGTATGGAGTAAGAACATAACTGATAGTCGTTCATTGGTCACCTATGTTAGTAGGTGCATAATTTATATTATACATTTATAAACATCTTAAATAAGCTACATTAAACAGCTTATGTTGAACAAGTAAAAAACATTTGTAGTATACGAGTGGCATATATTCAGTCTGTGTGAAATCAAACCTGATTTTTCGTATTAATAGCGAAGCAAATACCTGTGGGTAATGGCAGTTAACTGAAGCAGTAATGGTTGCGTTGGTGGATTAAATCTGTTGTGATGCTCAAACCCGAATAAGAAACGTTACTGACAAGGTTGAAAAATAAGGAGTCAACAGATAGATATATATATAGCTTAAATAACAACAAAATAACAATTGGGTATTGTAATGCTCTGTTGGTGAGGAGTTCTAGCAATAAACAGAGCCCTAAATTTCTCATTTCAAACTCAACGGAATTAAACTAAGATTTAAAATTCAAAGACAAACAGGAACCTGCCACAATGACGGACACCGGAAAGTGTCAAAACTTCAAACCGAGGTTTCTCGTCGGACCCGTCTTCTTCTTCGATTTTATCTGCCAAAGTACAAATAGTTAGTGGGCATTTGAAGAAGTTATTGAACGGATTAACCACTAAAACAAATAACAAATCTAAAAATTGCACATACGGTGTAAGATCTGATTTCTCCCCTGGGACGATTTCACACCTGAGAACCTAGGGCTGCATCTGCGAGGGGAAGAAGCTGATTTTGTGAGTTTATATATTGATTTTTTTCGTAATTTAAGAAATAATGAGGGACATTTTCGTCAATTCACATTGGGCAGAAAGTGAGATTGTATAAATGATATACTATCAAGTCAAAATTGGGTGGATAATTAATAATTCAATTGGTTGATTAAAATGGTGGGGCCATTAGTCAAGGACGGCAAATCAACCGATCCAAACATTATACCCGGGAGTACAATTCATCTCATCCCTGCTAATAATGCAAACCAAAGATGCCCTTGATATTTGTAATCTATTGGATTATTATTTGGGATAGTCTTCTGCAAAACCCAACTTTTCCAACGAATTGATCTTTTGATGAACGTGTCAGAGACTTTTCTCTGAATTGCTTGACTGATGTATATTTTCATTTAATTAATTATCATATGTCTATCTTATTTTATAATAATATCGATTTGGGTGTTTCAAAAAAAAAAAAAAATATTCTCGGGCAAAATCAATGGTTTGTACTGTGGATGTAATACTGCACACACACACACGTGATTTTGCACGCACACATGAAAAGTATATTTAAAAAAGAAAAAAAATTAACCCTGAGTGGGTTTTATATGTTACGGCATCATGCATGTATTGTGTGCAATTATACGTAATTGAATTATTCTGTATGGATACATTTTTGAAGTACATGAATATATTGCAAAATTGTGTCTCTGTCATTATTTTATAAATTGTATATGCTGTTGTATAATTGACACGTGATAAGTGTGTGTGGGGTAATTATATGTCTGTGTGTCTTCTATCACTTAAATTAAAATGACGAGAATATTATTAGTTTTATATTTATGAAATTTACTAATCTTGTTGTTGCTAAAGTGACCTGGATTAGTAAAATCTAATAAATATAAGAACTATATGAAAGTTTAATCATTTACATGATATTAAAGATTATAATATTCTCAAATTGCAGTCATAATTAAGAAATTGAGACTAGTTCAAAGGATAGTCGATTTTAATTAATTATGAACTGGGTAGGGTATCATAATTTGTATTACTTAGCAATTAGAATTGTTTACCTAAAGGTAACATGAATAATTGACGAGTGAGACAAATTATGTTAGACCCTACTTAGGTGTTATAAAAGATCATTTACACCAACATAGAGTGAACAATAGGTATGCTGTATTTCACCCAAATTCGAACTTGTAGTGATATCGATAGTTCATCTTATTTGACTCAAGGTCTTATGTGAGCATGTTTTTATCTTTACCTTATATATTTGCTATATTTATTTCAGTTGCTATTCCTACTTCATTGTACTCGCATGCTTCTGGTATTAAGACACTCAATGGGTCAAATTTCTCCGAATGGTATGAACAAATTCAATTCACCTTGGGTGTTATGGATTTGGACCTAGCATTGCTTATTGAAAAACCTGGGGAAATAACGGATGCTAACAGTGAGGAAGAAGTTAGCCTAATTGAAGCCTGGACCAAGTCCAATAGGCTTAGTCTTATGCTTATTAGAATGACTGTTGCTAATAACATTAAGACTTCCCTTCCCGAGGTTGACAATGATATGGAACTGTTAACGGCTATTAAAGAACGCTTTAAATCAGCGGACAAGTCGTTAGCAGGGACACTCATGGCTGAATTGACTACCATGAAATATGGTGGTGATAAGGGAATTCAGGAACACATCCTGAATATGACTGATAAGGCTGCCAAACTTGGAGCTCTTGGCATGAAAGTGGAAGAGTCCTTCCTTGTGCAATTTATCCTTAACTCACTTCCATCAAAGTTCGGCCCATTCAAAATCCACTATAATACTCAAAAAGATAAGTGGAATTTGAATGAGCTGACTAGTATGTGTATTCAAGAGGAAGTGAGATTAAAGCAAGAAGGAAATCACTTTGCATTCGATGTAACTCATGGAAGTATGAAGAAGAAAGGGAAATTTGTGAAGAGTGGAAAGAAATTCGCACCAAACAAAAGATATGAACCTGGTGAAAGTAGTCATGGTCATGGAAAGGCTTTTGTTGTCACCTGTTACTTTTGTAACAAGAAGGGACACGTAAAGAAGGATTGTGAGAAACGAAAGGCTTGGTTCGAAAAGAAAAGGTATTCATCTTTCTTTTGTATGTTATGAATCAAATCTTATTGAAGTTCCTTCTTACATTTGGTGGCTTGATTCTGGTGCTACAACTCATATCACAAATTCATTACAGGGATTCCTTACAACTCGGAAACCGGAGGAAAGTGAAAAGTACATCTATATGGGGAACCGTCTCAAATCTAAAGTGGCGTTTGTTGGCACTTATCGCCTCATATTAGAGACGGGTCACAAGATGGATCTTGAAAACACTTTTTATGTACCTTCGTTTTCTAGGAATTTGGTTTCTTTGTCAAAACTGGATGTTTGTGGTTATTCAGCTTTAATTGGTTGTGGAAAACTCAGTTTTATGTTTAATTCAATAATAATTGGTTCCGGTATTTTATGTGATAGTTTATATAAAATATCTTTGAATCATGAGTTTGAACAATTATTATTAACCACTCATTGGGAAGTTGGCGTAAAGCGAAGCCTAAATAACGAAAATTCTTCTATCTTGTGGCATAAACGATTGGGGCATATCTCCAAGGAAAGAATCGAAAGATTGGTAAAAACTGGAATTTTGGAAAATCTAGATTTTACTGATTTTCAAGTGTGTGTGGATTGCATTAAGGGTAAGCAAACCAAACACAATAAAAGAGGTGCCACAAGAAGTAAAGAGCTTCTTGAGTTAATCCATACCGATATCTGCTCACTACCTATTCCATGCTTTAGTGGAGAAAAGTATTTTATCACCTTTATTGATGATCTATCTCGTTATGGTTATCTCTATCTAATTCATGAAAAATCTCAAGCCGTTGACATGCTTGAGGTGTTTGTTACGGAAGTCGCAAGACAATTAGATAGAAAAATTAAAGTTATACGATCAGATCGGGGTGGGGAATACTATGGTAGATATGATGAGTCGGAACAAAATCCTGGCCCATTTACTAAATTCTTAGAAAAGCGTGGTATTTGTGCTCAATACACAATGCCTGGAATACCACAGCAGAATGGAGTTGCTGAACGTCGTAATCGTACTCTTATGGATATGGTTAGGAGTATGTTAAGTAATTCAACTGTACCCATTTCACTTTGGAATGAAGCCTTGAAAACCGCTATGTATATCTTAAACCGGGTTCCCAGTAAGGCAGTCCCAACAACTCCCTACGAGTTGTGGACTGGTAGGAAACCTAGTTTAAGACATTTACATGTTTGGGGTTGTCCTAAAGAGGCTAGAATATACAATCCAAATGAAAAGAAATTGGATCCTAGAACAATTTCTGGATATTTTATTGGTTATCCACTAAAGTCAAAAGGGTATAGATTTTATTGTCCTAACCATACTACGAGGATAGTTGAAACTGGAAACGCCAAATTCTTAGAGAATGGTGAAGTTAGTGGGAGTGTTGAATCAAGAAAGGTAGAACTTGAGGAAATTAGGGTGGATATTTTACCATCTTATTTCCCTCAAGATAAAGTTAATCTTCAACCTATACAGCAGGTTGAAACAAATGATTCGCCACTCCATTCACCACTTCATGAAGATGTTATCATTGGCAATACTGTAGAACCACAACAACCGGTAGTTTTGAGGAAATCTCAAAGGGAAAGAAAATCTGCCATATCCGATGATTATGTGGTGTATCTACAATAATCTGATTTTGATATTGGTATTCAAAATGATCCAGTTTCATATTCACAAGCCATGAAAAGTAAAGATTCTAGTAAATGGATTGATGCTATGAATGAAGAGTTGAAATCAATGGACTATAATATTGTCTGGGATCTTGTCGAATTGCCTAATAGCAGTAAGAAAGTCGGTTGTAGATGGGTCTTCAAGACCAAACGTGACTCTAAACGTGACTAGTGGCCAAAGGTTTCACTCAAAAGAAAGACATTGATTATAGAGAAACTTTCTCTCCAGTATCTAAGAAAGACTCTCTTAGAATCGTTATGGCTCTTGTAGCTCATTATGATTTGGAGTTGCACCAAATGGACGTGAAAACCGCTTTTCTGAATGGGGATTTAGATGAAGATATCTATATGGACCAGCCTGAAGGATTTGCAAAACAAGGAAAGGAACACTTGGCTTGTAAATTAAAGAAATCCATATATGGACTTAAACAAGCTTCTAGACAATGATATATAAAATTCAATGATACCATTACTTCCTTTGGATTTAAGGAAAACACTGTTGATTAGTGTATATATCTAAAGGTCACTGGGAGCAAGTTTATCTTTTTAGTCTTGTATGTGGATGATATTTTACTAGCAAGTAGTGATCTTGGTTTACTTCATGAAACCAAGAATTATCTTTCCAAGAATTTTAAGATGGTTGATATGGGTGAGGCAAATTATGTCATTGGGATAGAGATCTTTAGAGATCGATCTCGAGGATTGTTAGGCTTGTCTCAAAAAGGATATATCAATCGAGTTCTTGAAAGATTTAATATGCAGTTTTGTTCAGCCATTAATGCTCCTATCACGAAAGGTGATAAATTAAATGAAAAGCAATGTCCAAAGAATGATTTGGAAAAAGGAGAAAATGAAATTGATTCCATATGCATCAGCAGTTCGAAGTCTGATGTATGCACAAACTTGTACTAGACCAGATATTAGTTATGCAGTGGGGAGTACTTGGTAGATATCAAAGTAATCCGGGAATAGATCATTGGAAAGCAACAAAGAAGGTTATGAGGTATCTTCAAGGAACAAAGGATTACATGCTTACTTATAAGAGATCGGACCAATTAGAGGTTATTGGTTATTCAGACTCCGATTTTGCTGGTTGTGTAGATAGTAGAAAGTCCACATCGGGCTTTGTATTTCTACTAGCTGGTGGACCAATCTCTTGGAAGAGCATAAAGCAAAGTATTATTGCTTCTTCCACAATGGAGGCTGAGTTTGTAGCATGTTTTGAGGCCTCGAGTCATGCACTATGGTTGCGAAATTTTATCTTAGGGCTTAAGGCTGTTGACTCAATTGCTAAGCCTTTGAAGATATATTGTGATAACACCGCAGCCGTTTTCTTCTCTAAGAATGGAAAGTATTCAAGTGGATCCAAGCACATGGATCTTAAGTACTTGGTTGTTAAAGAAAGAGTCCAGAAACAACAAGTGTCAATAGAAAATTTAATTACAGCTCTTATGGTTGCTGATCCATTAACCAAGGGATTGCCTATAAAGACATATGAGGAACATGTTATTAGAATGGGTCTTTTGAGCAATCCATGATTTGATGAGTTATGATTATGTAATTGACACTTAATTTATTTAATGAAATGTTTCTGTTTTCCTATTTCCAATTATGTGTGCACATATTATATTTGGAATTAATTTAACAGGATTTGTCCTAACAAGATAAAATTAAAGGGGCTATTATGGATTAGAATAGTAAGGGTTATTAATGGCGTGATACATAGAAGGGAATATGATAAATGAATCATATAACCGCTACGATTCACATTAATAACTCAAACTAGTTCTAGTATTAAAGTACTCTATTTACCTATTATGGTAATCACTTTAATTTTCTTTTATACTCGTGATCACGTGTCAAATATTTTGTATGAAGAACCCACCGAGTCAAATATTTTTTAAACTTATTTTTACTTAATCGATTCAGTGGACCAAGTGGGAGAATGTTAGTTTTACGTTTTATTTTTTTAACGTTTTATTTTGGTCCACTAATCTTTAATATAATTAATTAAATTGTGGGTAATTCAAATTATGGTATTAAGGTGATTTATGGTATTTACTTTGTAACGTAATAAGACAATAAAAGACCATGATGGGTGGGATTTGTCTTCTGCTGTTACAAAGAATTGTGGCCATCTTCTCTTGTCTATAAAAGCATCCACAACTCTTCTCCTCAATCCATCAGACGCAATTTGAGAATTCCATCAATTACAAAAATATTTAGTGAGTTGTGATATTAGAGAGATAGAGAGAAAAAGGTGTGCTACGAATAAAGTTCTCAAGGAGATTCGAAGGAGGCCTGGCTAGGCTCGGCTTGTAGATTGCTATCATCCTTGTTCATCGTCTCTATCGGAATCCATGGCGAACGGTATGTCGATAATCTCTATTACGTGATTATATTCTTAAGATGAATTTGATTTCAAGATTCTGTGATTAAGGTTTTCCGCATAAAATTAAATAAAAGTCTTTCACGAAATGGCTGCAAAGAGGAAATGTTGTATTTTTTTGTAATTTTTGTTGTTCATATATTCATAGTTTTATACATGTTCTTTATTTCATTATTTTGATATAATGAATGTGTCTAATGGTTATTTACACATATACATGTATTTAGTCTAACATGTTATTTGTTGTTTGTTTATGTTATTTTTGTAGATATTATGGATAACATCGACCTATGTGCTATGTGTGACGACATCGGTTGCATCAAAGTATTAGAAAGAATTTCGTGAATCTCATATGAATTGTGCGAGAAAAAATACTCATTACTTTCATTCCTTAAAAGACCGTCATCGAAGTGATAAATGTAAAAACAATATGCAATTACCAATTTTATATTCTTTATATATATATGTGTGTAATTATTTTTAACATTGTTTCATCAAGCTCATTAGTATATGGTTATATATGCAATTTCGCTATTTAAAATTTTACATATTTCATTTTTTAATTTGTGTAAAGTTGGATCACCTGTTCGTTTTTTTTGTTTTGGAAACTTATTGTTTTCGTTTTTTTTTCTTCTTGATTTGTTTTACTTTACTACATTGAAATGTTGAGTACTAATATATCATCACTAATTTATCATAGTAATTATATTGTTTTATAATTTTACATTAATTTATTTTATTAATGTATTATCATATTAATGGAATGGTAATATGTCAATTAATGGAATACAATGTAGTATCGAGTTGTCCTTTTTAGATACTCAATCTTAGAAAATTATACAAATATTAATGGAATAGTAATATGTCAATTAATGGAATGAAATATATTCAAATTGTCATAAATAATTTAATATTTGGTATATATAAATAATATATTTCAATATTATTCCATTAAGTATTTAATGAATTATTTAGTTAATAAAATGTATTATTAACTAAATTTTTATTTTTATTACATTTATCTACGAATTAATTATTTTAATAATTTTTAATTATATAAATTACATTATTTATTGAATTTTTCTCGCATCTTTCATTATGATGTTTTTTTTATATTTTCGATAATATTGTAACATAAGTATTTGTAATAATTATTTTGCATATCAACTTATACTTTAGAGAAAAAAAAATAATGTCTTACATTAACATAAAATAATAATTTGATTTGATTTTTTTGATATTCTTATGAAAAGTATTGATTTTAAGGATATGATTAATGACTTGATTTAATTTGTTTGATATTCTTATCAAAAGTATTAAATTTAAGGATATGATTGATCACTTGATTTTATTTGTTTATTTATTTTTTGTTATGTTTGCCTTTGTTATATAAAAATTGATATTATTTAGGTTTCTAATTATTACTGTATCAAATCAATATGTGTATTATGCTAAATAAATAATGAACATAATATTTTGTACCTAATAAATACGTAAAAGTGGTAATTTTTTAAAAGCCATGCTTTCATATCTTTAATTTGACTTTGTTATATCCATTAGCCAATTTTTACGAGGTAGATTAATTGATTTGATTGTTTGGTTATTTTTGGTATGTTTCCTTGGTTATGTTATTTCTGATTCTGTTTAATACATTACTATTTAATGTTATTATCAAATCAATACATGATTTGAATAATTTTTTAGTACCCCTAACAATCGCATTCATTTATTATACATCTCAATAATTTCGGATTTTTTTATTAATTCTAATAGTTTGATTTGTTCGAACCGAGTGACACAAAAAATAATAAAATATATTGTTTCCTTAAAGTTATTTTATTAACTTATTTAGTATGTCAAAATTAAGTATAAATACCATCAACACAAACTCATTTATCTCATTCTTTATCAACACATTTTGTTATGATCATGCTAAACCAAGGTCCTCAGCTTAAAACTTTTTTTTTCATCTTTATGTTTTGTAATTTCATAATGCAATCAGTATTGTGCGATGTGCATGCTCGCTTTGAAGTATTTTATTTATCGCCAAATGTTTATTATGTTATCAGTTTATTATGTATGCGTATGTATAATAATCTAACGAATCGTTGTTTTGTTTTCCTTTTAATTTTAATATCCATGGATAACATCGTGTGTGTTATATGCGGCGACGTCGGTAAGAGAGAAACCTTGTCGCGTTGTGTAGAATGCAAAGATATGGTTTAGATATATTATATGGATGGATTTTAAAAACTTTTACTTTTGGTTTTCCATCTTTGATTATACATTCAATAATTGTAAGTTTAGTTTCGATGAAGAAGAAGTTGAGTTTAATGAAGGTGATATTGTAATAAAAAAATACTAAAGTAACTCATGTATGTATTTCGTTATTTGTAATAGAGATTCTTATATGATTTGTTGAATATATTTAAATAAAGGGATAATTAGAAAGAACCCCCTCATCTAGGAAAATGAGTTAAGAAAACACCTCCTCCCTATATAATTAGAGAAAACCCCCTTAGCTAATATTCCACCCATATGATATTTTCATATTTCCAAAATTACCCTTAATTGTCTATTATACTCTTTCAAAATCCTAATCTTATTTTTATTTTTTTCATCAGCCGTTTTCACGCTCCAACGTTTCTCTTCTTCTTTGTTTTTTTTCCTCTGTTTTCTCCGTGACTTCTCCGCCACTGCCGCTGCCGCTGCCGCCGCCGCCGCCGCCGCCGCCGAGAGATGGAGAAAGAAAGAAGATGAAGCACCCATCAAACATTATGAATGATTTTGATAGCAATTCTGAATTCGAATGTCAGGAATGCTACATCGGAGGCGAATAGAGATAAGATTGTCGATTTGTCGCCGGAATCTGATTTTGATAGGTGGCGGTTCTGATTTGGTTGGTGGTGCGAGTTGTGATTTTATTTATTTATTTGTAATAAAAAACCGTCATAATGTCAAAGTAAGGTGGTGATGGTGTGTTGTAGCGGCGGTGTGGTGACGATGAGGAGGCAGATTTAGGGTTTTTTGGTGGATCGGACGGAGGACGGCGCCGGTAGAGAATTTCGCGTGTGCTGAAACCTTAATCGACTATGTACATGTTCATTGTCGATTAAGCTAATCGACTATGCTCTGGCAGTCGATTAAGGTTGATCGACTCCAATTTTTTTATTTTTTTTGAACTTTTTGTTTATTGATTCCAATTGTATAAATCATTTATAATATTTGTTTATTTTTTGTTTTTGTAATATATAGTTGATTTTGTACTTTTTTCGCAGTTGTGATTTGTTATTTTTAGTAGCAGATTTTTAATCGACTATGCTTGACATCATAGTCGATTAATATACCTGATATAGAAAAACAAAATTTTAAAAAAACCAAAAAAAAATTAAAAAATTAAATAATTTCCTTAATCGACTATGAAGCATAGTCGATTAAGGTAATCGACTACGAAGCATAGTCGATTAAGGTAATCGACTATGCTTCATAGTCGATTAAGGAAACTGATACAGAAAAGACGGGAAAAAAAACGAAAAAATAAAAAATAAAATCGCTGAGCGCGTGACCTAGTGATGATGTGGCGGGCGGGGGCAAAACTGGAAAACATAATGGCTGAAAATGGGTGTGGGCTTTTCTCAAATGGACTAAAATATTTTGGGCCTCCCTCCATTAAAAAAAGTAGTGAGGGGGTTTTCTCAGAGAGCCCCTTAAATAAATCTTCTTTAGTTTTTATATTTTCATGTTACAATATTAATTTGTACGTATCGTAATAATTCTTTTATTTTTATTATTTTTTTAATATTTACATAAAATATTATTAGTTTGTACGTTCATAATATTTTTTTGCTATTAATCTTTTGAATCTTTATGTACATGACATTAGATTGACCCTTCTTCATTCACTGTAATTCCAATATTATGATATATAACAACGTTGTGCCTAGATGTATTTGTGACAATGTTTGATTTTGTATGTTTTGAAATAGGAATAATTATTTGTGCAAGCATATTAGAATTTAGAAGTACTGCTTTTGCAGGAAAACCTATACTAACTAGAGAAATATATAAATTATATAGCAAACAAGTCTACATTGATGAGGGAAGAAAAAAATACATTAAAAATAATGTGCGAAATATACAGGAAAATATACATATGTGAAAATGGATGTTGTCAATCTAGCGAGGACATTATGTGTGTGTATTCTTTGGATCATTAAAAAACATTTTAGATAAATTATCTCTTTCCCTAAAACAAAATGGTTTGATATTCCAATGAAAAGAAATCGACGTGCAATTTTACGAGATTGATTTTTATGAAGTAGGTCTCGATTACGGATTTGTTGAGATTGCAAACTGAAATTTGAGGATGATCTAAAATCTCATTAAATAAAAAAAATATTAAATGTATATTAATATTAATTTTCATTATATATTACAAAATAAGTGTATAAGTAATTAATAAAATCGTGTTTACAGTTCAATTAAAATATACCATATATGCCAAACTTTGTACTTTGACCATACTTATTTTTTATAGGTTTTGTTTTGATAAAGTTTTTTTTTATATATTGATCGAAACAATTTTTTTTTTCTTGGGAATTAGAATTTAGTTTTTATATCACATATATTACATTTTATCAAACATTTTGAATTTGAATTTTAATTCTAAGAGTATGCATGATTATTAGAATCTTAATTTTGAAGATAAGTTTGTAAACATTCATATATTAGATTTTAATATAGTTGAAATGTACTTAAATGTACATAAAAATGCACTCAATATTTACTATTCTTTATGTTTATCTTACTGTCGACTCCAATGGAATTTTATTTTTTTAATTAAGGTCATTTAGAAAAATTGTATTTATTTCTTACACTTTTAAGTGATTCATGTTTCAGTAATGTGTATCACTGATTGTATTTGAAGAATAAAAAATGTGCATGTTATTCGCAAGGAATTAGACGAGTTATAGGTGATGTCAATGCATGTGTTGTAAAACACTACTTTGATAATTAAGTTTCATGTCAAGAATTCGAGTGTCTTGGACGAGATAGTTGTACCATTTGGGTCAAATAATGTTTATATTTTTTTATCACAATTTTATAATTTTTTATATTTTATTTTAGCGTTTATTTTGTTTAACTCGGTACTTAAATCAAATGAAACATATATTATGTTTTAAGTTTTTGGATTATATTATATTTTCATTTCTTTAAATTGTCCCCATGATCGTATTAGCACACCCTCTTTTCATTCATAGAGGTATTCGATTTACATCCTCGACGTGTTTTAATCATTAATATATTTTTATCTTAGAATAGATTCTCGTGCATCGCACAGGTGAGTTACTAGTTTATTAGAATGATATGTCTCGGCCCTGGGAATTTGAATGCCTTGGGAAATAATTATAAATTGGACCTTAAAAAGCATTTACAATATATAATAGGTCGAATGGCAAATAGGCTCATGACAAGGGACTTAAATGCACATTGATCCACACAAAAAAACAGTCTTTCAAATAAACTCATCCCCATGTATTTAGTTTAAAATACCCTCCATAATATAATTCTTATCAATTTCATCCATTATGATCTAACTTCCTTAATATTACACATTGACCCCGGATTTAAACAAATATATCACATTAACCTCATTTTAATAATTTTTTGAAAAAAATATTTTTTTTTCTGAATTTTTTTTTCCAGCCAGATTCCGGCGTTGACTTCTTTTTTTTTTTTTGAAATTTCTTTTTTCTGAAATTTGTTTCCGGCCGGTCAACCACTGTTGACCGCCGGTCTCCGTCGTTGACTTTTTTTTTCTTAGAAAAAATATTTTAATTAATATTACTGTCTTGGCTGCTAAATAACTGTCAAAGACAATAATATTACTGTTTGGGACAGTAATATTATGAATATTATTTTCCCGAACAGTAATATTATTAATATTATTGCCACAAAGAGTAATATTATTGCATGAGACAGTAATATTACGGTCGGAGACAGTAATATTACAATCGAACACAGCAAAAATGCAGGCCGAGACGATAAAAATTATTAATACAATAATATTACTGTCTCAGGCAGTTAAATTACTGTTGTAGACAGTAATTTAGCAGCCAAGACAGTAATATTAATTAAAATATTTTTTTGTAAGAAAAGAAAATTTAAAAAAAAAAAAAAGTCAATTAACATTTAAATTATTGTCCCCGACAGTTAAATAACCGCTGGAGACAGTAATTTAGCACCCAAGACAGTAATATTAATTAAAATATTTTTTTAAGAAAAAAAAAAGTTAATTAACAGTTAAATTACTGTCTCCGACATGGCACAAACCACAACTCTAAAACATGCAAAAAGAGGAAGTTTGCACAGGTTCAAGAAGGGAGCAAGGGTGCTGGTATGAGTGCTGAGCAAGGAAACCAAAGGACTGAAGTTGAAGCTTCAACTCAAGCTTCAGTTTCAACTCCACAACTACCACAACCACCAATTTATACTGCAAAAAATAAATAAAAATTACAGTTTTATAATTGTATTATTTTTATTAATTTCAGTATCTCAATGTATATAATATATAAAATTTAAGTTATGCAAACTATTTGTTGAAAATTGCAGGTTAGAAGACCTCATAAGAAAATGACAGTAACATGCAGAATGAACATAATTGGATCATTTATGGTATTTAAATTAATATTTTCATAATTATGTTTTTTTTTAATAAGTTTTTACTTGAATTTATATTTTTTTTCTTATTAATTACAGCCAAGTCAATCTTCTCCAACAATCCACGCTCCAATGATTGTGAATGGAGGTGTTAATTTCATAACACTATCCAATTTAGCATCATCAGTGACCAATCAACTTAAGGGAAATTAACTCAAGCTCTGAAATTGGTACAAGTTCTTCTAAATCAGCCTCTGCATCCATCACAAATTCCAAGGCATCTTCCAAGTCAGTAGTTGGTTCCATGTTAGCCCCTGTTTCTAAGTCAGCTCGTGGTTCCAAGTCAGCCTCCAAGATGAAGAAGTGATCAAGTTTGATCAAGATTGTACTTTTGTTGTTTTGTATGTTTGAATGTTTGATGTTTGGATTTGATAGCTAGTTTGATGTTTGTTTGAATGTTTGAATGTTGGATGTTTGACTGTTTAATGTTCGATGGTTTGTTAGGATTTGAACACAGTTGGTTTGTATGAGATGTTTTGATTTGTTTGGATTCGAACATAGTTGGTTTGTATGGGATGTTTGATGACAATTTCAAGTTATTGAATGTTTGATATTTGAATTTCAAGTTAATGAATAAGCTTCTGTTTTTGAATTATGTATATATAAGTTCCATAATTGATCAATACATACAAGGTACTTGATGGAAATCAACATAATAGCTAGCAAATGAAAATTGACCAATACAAGAATTACTACCAAATTCACCAAATTCAAAAATTATTACCAAATTACCAAATTCACCCTTACAATAACTACAAACAACTGAAAATTGACCATATAAGAACTACTACGAAATTCACCAAATTCAAGAACTAGTACCAAATTACCAAATCCACCATTACAAGAACTCCTAACAACTGAAAATTGACCATAAACAAAACATTACAAACAACATCCACATACAAACAAAACATTACAAACAATATCCACATACAAACAAAACATTACATATACCCTCTTTATGTGCCAATTTTCATGACAAATATGGCAATGAACAGAAGTATGACCATAAAGACTCCAACTTGCAACTTCATCCTCTTATTGTACATTGCAATCAAACCCTCCAGTTTCTTGGCTCTTTTCTAAATAATCCTTCTTTCCTCTGCAAGTTCACCTTCTAGCTTGTTCATTTTTTCTTCTTTCTCTTTGTAGCAAGCCACTTCACCTTCTACTTGGTTCAATATTTCTTCTTTCTCTTTGTAGCAAGCTAATTCACCCTCTAGTTTTTTCACTCTCCTACAAAGTCCGGGGATAATCATCTTGGATCTACCACATATTTCAGGATTCAACCACTTGAATACAACATAGTAGGTTGGTTTCTGTAACGAATCCCAAAATTTAAAACAAATGAGCGCATTTTACCTCATAATTTGGGAAAGCTTGAAATAACAAATTCAATATACAGTAATGAACAAATAAAAGGAAAGCATTTTAACCCATAATTTGGGCAAGATTGGTATCTTCTCCCTAGATTGTCTGGCGTCCATGATGTAATCATTGGCAAACGAAATCCACATTTACAATTGATTGTGTAAAATGTTGAATGAGCTTCAGAGCTCGTTGAGGATGAGCTCCGACAGCCATAATTAGATCTTTTACTCATATTTTATGCTACATCGAAAACATTGAGGTGAACTTCCATCGAAGAGAAGCAAATGAAAGGCTTTCATAAAAATTCTCGTAGAATCGAGAATGAAGTTTTCATTTTGTACATGCCAGATCAAGAATTAGTAACTGCATCCAATTTCAAAAAAAAATCCCAATTGTGTCTAACTTTCCATTTTTGGAATGGAATAGTATCAAGATCAAACCTTATTCCATGGTATTTACATGAGGTTCCTCTTTAAGAAATCAACACTACAAGTAGACTAATTACCAAAATCGAAAATAGTTCAAAGATAACAACTTCGAGGAAACTTACCAAATCGAAAATTGTTTTGCAATTGTGACGCTTTAACTACTCGGACATTCAAAAACTCGAGAACACGATTCTGCTATTTTTGAATTTCACCTCAATTGAAGGATTCAAAATGAGATTTTAGGGATTGGATTTACGGGTTCATTGGGGATATGGAGAATTGGGGATTTTAGAATAGAAACAGGGGAGGAGATTGACGTGTCGCTCCACATCACGTTTCATCGGCCAAGTAGACACTGGGTGTTGTCCAGCTCGACATTTAACGGCCACATAGACATCACGTGAGCACGCGTGCTATTTTCGTCGAAGTTAGCTGACGACGTTAACGACAGAATATAAAGTGATCAAAAGTGGCAAGTTTGAGGACATATTTCGTGGATTGAAATATTTGAGGACATAAATCGTTTTAGTGGTAAAGTTTAGGGACATAAAGTGTAATTTTCCTTGTCGAAATAGAAGTTAAATTGAGGTTACAATTATGAATTGAGTTGAAAGGATTGGGGGTAATTTTGTCAAATGCATTAATTTTGATTTTATTTATAATACATATTAAATGGACGAACTTATTGGCTAAAAAAAGTCCATAAACCTATAATAATAAAGATGGTTGGTCAGATACTTATGCATAAAAACCCCATAATTAATTAATTATAAGATCAATATTGAAACACTAATGTTCACTTGAAGGTTAGTTTCACAGTTATACCCTTTCTTATATCAATTTTCTTTTTATTTTATATTAAGTTATTCCTGAAACCCTAGATCTTATACTTGCATCACGGCGGTTCCTCCTATCTTCTCACCACACCCACAACCCCGTTGTCCCGCCGGACGACGACGCCCTCTCCGTCCTCCTCCTCCTCGACGAGACCTCCTGCTCCACCAGAGATGGAACTGTCCCTGCCATCGCTCCTCACATCCGCCCTCGCGTCGCCGGCCCCTTTCTCTTCCCTCTCCACCGTCTCACCCTTATTTCTTCTCTCTCCACCGCCGCGCAGCCTCCCCTATGAGATGAAATTAGCAATTGTATGTTCCATTCTTGTGTTTTTTATCGGTAATATTGGAATATGTTTCGTGAGTGTTGATTATTCGTGATTTAGATGTTAAGGAGGGGGCATTCACGAGTTGTTTTGTGAATCATTAGTATAGATATCAACAGGTGTCATCATCAGTTGATGATAATTCATCTAGAGTCTGTTAATTCGTGTCTAACTAAAGTCTGGCACGTTTCATGCGTGTGTATGTGATTTCGAAGGTTGCAACGCTATAAGCAATGATATGGGCGAGGCATGATTCTTAGTGAGTTATGTTATTTTACATAATGGATTATGATATGTTTGCAATAATTTAATTTTATATTGGTTTTCGATAAGTTTAATAGTCGATTTCGTAATGGAATACATTAATTAAATAGTGGCCGTGCTTAATTACATAATGGTTTTCGTTATTTATATAGTGGTTTTCGTTAATTACCTAGCGATTTTCATTAATTACATATCGATTTTCGTCAATTACATAGTGGTTTTTGTTAATTACATACTGGTTTTCAATAAGTGTATAGTGGATTTTCGTAACCGAATACGTTAATCACATAATGGTTTTTTTATAAGTTTATAGTGAATTTCAATTTGTAAAAACTATTTTTTAAATGAATTTGAAAACTAGAAGCAAAATAAATTAAAAAATAAAAAATCAGAATTAAAAAATGAAAATAATTTTTTTTAAAAAGAAAATCCAACATTTCTTCTTAAATATTCGAAAATAAAAATAATATAGAAACCAATTTCTTTAATCGAAATTCAAAAAACCAATTTTCTGAAGAAAAAAAATACGAAAAAAGAAAATTACAAAAAAAGAAAAAATTGAAATGCTATGAGATTTTTGAGGAATTTTGGGGAGTGTGCGGATATTTAAAGGAGTTATTTTTTGAGGAAAATATGATTTTCTTTTTCCTATTTTCGGATGAATAATTAGGGGCATTTTTGGAAGTTACAAGTAAAAGGGTTCTCACTAATTGTTGATTTAAAATTTGTCTTATCTTAATGAGAAAATTCTACGGGGGACTTTTGTCAAATAGCCCCTAGAATTAAACTAGGATTCTTTTTAAAGCCTCAACTAAAATGAGAATTAAACCAGGGTCTTTTTGAAACAATTAGGGGTCCCCCAAGTAATGTTTTCATAGTCATAATATTAAATGATATTTAAAATTTAGAAATAGTTAAACAATATGAATAACCATGAACATATCATATTACATAGTTTAAGTATTTGTTGAGAATTTTTACACTTATTCTTGCAGTTGACGTGAATAAAATGCCTCAATCGATTACAATTAGTTAGATATTGAGTTCTTCTATTAAATTTTATAACTCTTTTTTCCAGCAATCTTTGCATTTTTTAATAACTTCAAAGAGTTTTGGCAAATTGAAATATACAATATTTTATTTTATTATAGTTAAACAAAGGTTACATATTTTTACTTGTTGAATAATATTTTTATACTATATTCAAAAAAGATTCCGGGGCTCTGCCCTGAATCCCATCAACTTTTCATTTACCTTAATATCGTCAATATTTTAGTCATATTTTCCCCAAAATTCTTAACTGCTAATCAAAAATCTTGTCCAGTTGTGCTCGTTAGAATGAATTAATGTGTATATTATATAATACAAATATGGGCCCATTTTTTACAAATGCTTAAAACTCGCCTAGGGCCCCCAATTTCTCAGGAAACAACCTTGAATTGAATTACAGTTAAACCTTTATAAATTAATACAGTTGGGAACATCAAAATCCCATTAATTTAGTGAAGTATTAACTTATCGATAAATTAATAATTATTAATTTATACATTAATTAATAACTTATTAATTTATGAAATTATTATTATATTATTATTTTCAATAATTAAAACTACATGTATATTATTCATTGTACCTATAATTCAATACACTATAGAACCCGTTTCACGAACGGAAGCTTTTAGAGCAGTAATGGTATTGAACATTTTTTGTTGAGTTATGAGAAAACTATACGAGAAGTACCTAATCATGTTAAGAAAAGTGAGGGACGAGATTGATGGTAATGTGAACTTCATCAAGAAACAAGCGCCAGTTAAATTATATTTTATTCATTCTTCATAGATCTATAAAATATACTGTTCCATGTAATTTAAGAATTATTTTTATGTATTATTAATTTATATATTATACGGGGCTTCTTAAATTTTTGAATGTCCATTATCTTATAAATTTAGCGAATTATTAATTTAGCACGTTGTCCCCGAGTCGGGACCGCAAAAGTTTATTATTTAAGCGAACTTATTAATTTGTCGGGTATTAATTTATGGAGGTTCTACTATAAGATTTTTTTATGGGGAAATATGCAATGCCCCCCTCAAATAAGAAATATTTTGAACTAAATCCAATTGAATTTAAAGTCTTTTGCCTACACCCAAATTTCATTCTAAATTAGTGAAAACCTGTTGGACTAGTGTGAGAAGACAAAAATACCCTCAACTAGTATAACTCTAATCCCTCAACCTTCTCCGCCTCTCCACCTAAATCCCTCAACTCTCTCCGAAAATTCTGACCTTCCACCATCGCCGCTCGTTGTCGCCTCCGCCTTTTTCGTCTCCCCATAAATCTCTTTCTCTCTTGTTCTTAATGCTCTCGATTTCTTTCTCTTCTTTTTCCAGATCTGTACACCACCACCGACGCCGTTGTTGTCGCATCTTTTGTCTCCACGTATATCTCTTTATATCCTTTTCATTATCTCTCTCCATTTCTCAATTTTTTTTCCAGATCTGTACACCACCACCAGCGTCGTCGCCTCCCTTGCTCTCTCTTTCATTCATCGCCACCACCGCCGTTGTCGTCGACCGCCCCTCATCCCTTTCGTTATCTTTCTATCTATATATCAATTTCCTTTTTTTTTTTTTTTTTTTTTTTTTTTTTTTTTTGAACATACAGTTTTAGATTTGAGCAGCAATAGTAATATACACGACTACGGGTCGGGTCGGTTCCGAGTCCGAGCCGGGCCCGGGTCCGACTTTTAGGGGACCCAAAACCGACCTATGGGGAGGCGGATCCACTCGGGTTCAGGTCCGGGTCCAAAACGATTTTTCAATTTTTTTTCCATGTAATTACAAGAAAGAAAAAAAATAGTAAATTGAAACTTGAAAAAAAACTTGAGATTAACTTTAAATTCAAAATTAAAAAAAAAAAAAAAAAGGAAGTTGAATTTAAATACTAAATAATTTTAAAAAAATTGAAACTATTAACACCTTGAGATATAATCTAAATAAAATGAAGGTTGTGAAGATTATATTAGGGGTATTTATAAGTGAAAATAATAATTGAGAGATTTTTCAAATTTTCAAAAGTCAAATAAATTCAGAATTCAATCTTTTTTTTTAATTACATGGGTTGAACCGTAATTTTTTATATTTTTCTAAATTAAATATATATGCATTTTTGTTATTAGTGGAGATTTTTAATATTAATAATAGTGAATATGACAATTAATAATTTATTAAACATGAGTTATACAATTATTATAATCGTTTTACAGTTTTATTTATATTTATATGTTTATGGTTAGGACTATTATCATAATTTATTTTGCCCGAAAGGTTAGTACTCTACTAAACTACTTTTGTAAACCTGGTTCAAGTCCCAAACCATGCATTTTTTTGTGATATTTTACATTAAATTCGGGTGGACCCTCCTCTGGTAGACCCGTCGGGTCTTGGTCCACAAAAACAAGAATCGAAACCGACCCATGCAAACTCGGGTCCGGGTCCTGGTCCACGGTGGTCGGGTCGGCATGACTATAGTCATATTCAAATAACAAGTTCTCTCTTCTCATTTCAAGTTAACTTGTATTAACAACATTCAAATTTTAATTTTTTGTGTGGATGTTGATTGGATTGTATTCGTGAATAATAGACAATTTTCGTTGTTTTCTATAATTTGGTAAGCATGACTCTACTATACTATATAATCAGAATTTTTAAGTTGAAATGTAAAAAAGGGCAATATAAAGGAATAATAAGACTTCAGTTGATATAGTCACATATAGTCAGTCATATTAGACTATAGTCATATTTAACTATAGTCATATTCAGCGTAGTAAACTTATCGGGAGAAAAAAATCAATTTTTTGTTTAAAAAAAAATTAATTTTTTTTAAATATTCAAAACATGTTTAAAAATTTAATAAAAAATGTTAAATGCAGTCAGAAAATTATAAAATGCACTCCAAAATTGCTAAATACAATCCATATAATTACTGATGCAATAAGTAAATGAAAAGTATTTTAGGTATAAAAAAAGCTAGGGGTATTGCGAATGATGAATTTAGGGTTGGGTTTTATGTCTATATCTTATCGGTTTGAGGGGTCTATAGCTAAATGCCCCTTTTTTATTTAGGGAAAATTTCACTTTCCCCCTTATACTTTGGCTCGATATCACTTTATCTCGTTTACTCTCGATTGCATCGATTTGACCCTGCACTTGAAAAGTTTTCTTAATGTGGTCCTCGTTGTTAATTGTCAGATATTTGACCTTAACACATTTGGTCTAAGCACTGAAATTACAAAAAAACGTCACCCCTCTGAGTTTAAATAATTATTAAAAAAACAAAAATAAAATTAAAAAATTAATTATAAAAAGGGATTATTTTAGAGACCCCTCATATGGAAATTATATGTAACTAACCACCAAGCTAATTACATCCTTGTGCATACCTCCTCCATTTTGAAATTAATTTGACAGACTCCCTCGCCCATCCTGAAGTACCTGAAATGCTCTTTTAAAATCTGTTTTAAACCCTAGCCACTCACAGTCGTCTCTCTCTTGCTCTCTCAACTCTCAGATTCAAATCCCGCCCCCATAGATCTCCAACCGGCGAAGTTGCTTCCCGGAGTCATAACTCTCTCTCCGCTTGTCGGAATTAGATGGTTTTAACTACCGTCAGATTCTTCTCGTTGAGCTCCTTTTTTTTTTTTTGGTGATTTCATTCAGTTTGGAGCGTTGTATCTGTTTTTGCAAAAAAAATTCAGTCGGTGCGTATTTTGACGACGGTGGGTCTTGCCGGAGGTGTAATTTGTGTTCCGCCAGTCAGAATTTGACGGGCTACCCACCATTGGATTCCTCTCGTTGAGATCTATATTTTGATGGCAATTTTGTTCATTTTTATATTGTCAAATTTATTTCTATATTTTTTTCATTTATGAGCGTGGAACCTTGGGTGGTTAATTATCGGCGGCTAGGGTTTTGGTAGGATGTGATTGGGGTGAGGAGTCATTGGCGGTTTGGTCTAAAATTCGTAGCATTTCGCAGCTATGTCATTTCTCTCTTTATCTCTCGATTTCTTAGTGTTTGTTGATTTTTGAGTATTTTGATGTTTCTTCAATTTTTGTTGATTTGCACTAAAATAATTTTTTTTGTTTTGATTTTGCTATAGCAGCTTAATGAAGGCCAATGATCCTATTCTTGAAGGTGTCAAAAATTTGGTTGAAGTTAAATTTGCAGTGTTCAACAGATTGTATACATTATTGTACGTTACTATACATTACTAGTTACATATGCATATATTTTGTGTATTTTCGATTTGTATTTTATTGGTTCTGATGTGATTTATAATATATATATATATATATATATATATATATATATATATATATATATATATATATATATATATATATATATATATATATATATATATATATATATATATATATATATATATATATATATATTTGATATTTGTAAATTTTTGTTGCTAGGGTTTATGAATTTCTTTTGTATAACCAATATTCGCGTGTATATATAATTGATCGACTAAAAATATTGGTTAAAAAAAAAGAACATAACTACGAATTGCGACAATTTACTACAGTTACATGTAGTTATTTTCTGTACAACAAACATATTAATTTAAAAATAAAAGAAAATAATAAAAAAAATAAAAGAAAGAAAAATTAAATAAAAAAAATTAATAAAAAAAATAATAAAATTATATATAAATTAAACAAAAAAATTTACAAAAAAATTAATAATAACAAATAAATCAGCGAAAATGCTAAATACATGACCAGAAATGCTAAATGTAGTTTGGCCGAAAATTGCATATAAGGGTAGTATAGTACTTTCGCCTCTTCAGGGGGTATGTCAAAGGATGAATCTGACTTGGGCTTATTCCTAGTTTATTTGATACCTAGCGGGCATTTAAAATAAGGCCTAATAAAAGTTTAAGACAATGAGAAAGCATAGTCCACGACGACAACCACAATTTATTATTATTTTTTTAATAATTATTTAAACTGTGAGGAGTGGTTTTTTTGTAATATTTATACTTATATCAAATGATGTTAACGTCAAAGGTGTGAAAACTAATAACGAATGCCACATTGAGACAAAATTTTAAGTACATAGAACAAATCAATGCAATCGAGAGTATTAAGGGGTCAAGCGATATCAAGCCAAAATATAAGGGAAATTAGAATTTACCCTTTTATTTATTAAAGCATCCAATTGCATGAATGATTGAATGTGAATAAGCTCAAAATTGCAAGGCAAAGAATGAAGTTGACTTTTTTCATATAACAGCAGACAAAGTCAAAAACTTAACGACAGAGACGACCAACTCATTCTTGATCCCGATGAAGAATCCACAACTCTAAACCCAAAAAGAAGAAGAGAGAGAGAACTCCTCCATCGAATATCCGATTCCCCTTAATTTTCTTTTTCTCTTTTCTTTTCTTTAAATAATTTTAAGGTCTTCTAAATCAAAGATGTCTACTGAAGAAATCACGAGCATTCATGAATGCGCAGAGGCAGGAAATCTCGATGGCTTGCAGAAACTACTTCTCCAAAATCCTTCTCTCCTTAATCAAACTAGTGATGCTCTTGTAAGATCTCTCTCTCTCTCTCTCTCTCTCTCTCTCTCTCTCTCTCTCTCTCTCTCTCTCTCTCTCTCTTACATTTTGAGTTAAATTCTGCAAATACGCACTTGATTTGGTGCTATTATTTAGAATACCTTTCAAAAATTTGGCTATACTATCATTTTCTAGCTTCACAAATGAAGCAGTCCAATTCCGATCACCCTAATTAAATTAAAAACTTGGATTACCCACTTTCTTCGTCTAGGCAATTCCGATCTCCCTAATTTTTGTTTCTTGTTGTTTGTTGATCTTGGAAACAGTGATAAATGGCTCCACTGTTTTGAGGTTTTTAGCTCTTTCCCATGGTGTACTTCTTTTTCTTTTTCTTTTTTTTTTTTTTTTCAAACTAGTAGGTGTGCTGTTTTTTGTAATTTTCAGTACTTAGACGAAATGGTGTTAAGGTTAACTGTCTGAAACTACCGGCGAGGGCCTTTTTTAGTGTTTGTTTTCAGTGTAGTGTGTGTAATGTTTTTTAGTGTTTCGGTGTAGTGTGTGTATATTTTTTAGTGTGTGTTTTCAGTGTAGTGTGTGTAATTTTTTTTATTGTGTGTTTTCGATGTACTGTGTATTATTTGTGTGTGTTTTCGGTGGTGTGTGTATATTTGTTTACTGTGTGTTTTCGGTGTAGTGTGTGCAATTCTTTGCATTGTGACAATTTTTCAAGTACGAGGGGGTCGATTGTTGCAATCGATTGCAAAAAGGGGGTAAAGTGATCCCGAGTCAAAGTACATGAGGGGAAAGTGGAATTTGCCCTTGTTTTAATCAGGGTAGTTTAGTCGTTTCAACAATATCAACAACGAAATTTGATGTAAGGGGCGGTAGTCTAAATAGAACTCATTATAAGGGGTTAATGCTAACTTTTTTAACATAAGGACTTTTTCGTCAATTAAATAATTCATATGGGTCTATGCAGTTAACTCAACTTTTATATTTGAGAATTGAGATACTATTACTGTCTAAAATGGATTTTTATTAATTTCTATGCGAATTGCGTGTTTTATAATACCGATTCTTCTTTCATGATCAGCTAATGCACTATGGTTTGTGATCGATATTTGAATCTAAGGTAGTTCATTCCATCATTTGTTGTTACATCTTAGGAAAATAGACAAACTCTGCAAAATGTTAGACAAATATTATCAATAGAATCAGAAAATTCAAGATTTCCTCGTCATACACTAAATTTTCTGACAACTGCGTTCATAGAAATATGTTCGGCTTTTATGAATGCACCTTGTGCTTTTCATGTGTCCATATATATATATATATATATATATATATATATATATATATATATATATATATATATTATATTTCCTGGTATATTGACGATTGCTTGTTATTTTTATTGGGTGTAGATGCTAGAAACCCCATTGCATATTGCTGCTAGTGTCAATAAAATTGAGATAATAAAGTATTTGCTTGACTGGGAAGGACCAGGGAAAGTGGAGTTGGAAGCTAAGAATGCGGTATGTATGTCGACGAAACAATAATTAATGTATTAAGGTTTCATAATTATATTTTCATCTTACTGTAATATATTTCTCCATTTCGCTGACCATTGTATGCACAGTACGGCGAGACTCCATTGCACACTGCAGCTAAGAATGGATGCAACGAGGCGGCCAAGTTGCTTCTCGGCTCTGGTGTCAATATTGAAGCAAGAACAAATGTACAATATTTTATTTTTCCTTTGTGTCTTAATAAATACTTGCAGTATCTGAATTTCATAACCTTATTTACAATTTTTTTGCTGTCCGAATTTCTTGCAGAACTCGATGACTCCATTACATCTTGCAGTTGGTTATGCACTTCGATCTGGAGACAACTCGATTGTGATAACGTTATCAGAATATAATGCTGATTGTTCCGCCAAAGACGATGTATGATTCATATTCATTTTTTATTTAATTTTAATATTGATTTTCATTGATAATGAACTTTTATTTATCATGGATGTGGGCAGGAGGGTATGATTCCTTTCAACTATCTCCCAATAGGCCTACAAAACGATGAATTGGTGAAATTTCTGAAAGTTGATGCTCCGACTCAAACTGACAATTCTGCAACACCGATCTACAGTAAAATGCTCCACTCAAAGGCTGGACATCGCATCAATAAAATAATGGGAATCGTTTCATCAGGAAACTTAAGTCCTGCAAATTACGAAGAAAAAATAAACAAGATCATGGGAATGATGAATACATCAGGCGGCTCAAGGCCTGAAAACTACAAAGAAAAGATAAAAGAATTCGTGGAAAAGGTTAATACATCAAAGACTGGACAGAGTTACGAAGAATGCATAAAACAGTTCGTATTGGAAATGAAGAATACACCAGGCAAATCTAGGCCTGGAAATAACGAGGAACACGTAAACGAGACGGGACAATCTAATACTTCGGGGTCCTCATTCACTGGAAATGGATCCCAAGATGATGAAGATGGAATAGAAAGAAAGATGAAAGAGTTTGATCAAGAACTATCGAAGATGGTTGGATTGCATGAGCTTAAACTTCAGCTCAAAAAATGGGCAAAGGTGATGCTCATGGACGAGAAACGTCGTGCGATGGGGATAAATCCTGGACCAAGAAAACCACCTCACATGGCGTTTCTTGGAAATCCCGGGACAGGTATTTTCGCTCAATTATGGCCCGTTATTTATATCGCTGTTGTCTCGTCTTTTTTTTATTTATTTATTAACTGGATCTTTGAGTATTTCTTGTGCAGGTAAGACCACCGTGGCACGAATCCTAGGCAAACTACTTCAATCTGTTGGTGTACTTTGTTCTGATAGTGTAACAGAAGTGCAATGCTCGGATTTGATAGGAGAGTCCATTGGACAAACCGGACCAAAGACTAAAAAAAAAGTAAAGAAATTTTTATTATTTTTTAAAGTTCCGTAATGTTCTTAAAGCTTCTTTCATGTTTTAATAATTTTGGATTGACGCTTTTATAGATCGAAGAGGCCATGGGGGGGATTTTGTTCATTGATGAAGCATATCGTTTAGCACCTGAGCATAGCACCAAAGACTATGGTGTGGAGGCAATGGAAGAGATTATGTCTGCGATGGAAGATGGAAACATTGTGGTCATTTTTGCTGGTTCAACTGAGCCGATGAAGCGTGTGTTCTCTTCGAATGCGGAATTTTGCAAAAGAGTTGCCCATTTTTTTAAATTTGATGATTTTACATGCAACGATCTTGCACAGATGGTAAAGATAAAGATGAGCGAGCAAAATGAGAACAGCAAGTTGTACGGATTTAAGCTGCATCCCTCATGTACATCCGGTGCTATTCTTAAAGTGATTGAAAAGAACTCCACAAAGAAGCTACGGAACAAACTGAATGCAGGTTTGGTTGATCAAATGTTGAACAATGCTCGAGAAAATCTTGATTCGAGGCTGAATTTGAAATCTAAAGGTGATGAACTATTGACAATCACATTAAGTGATTTGAGAGCTGGACTTTTAAAATGTTATCGGCGAGAGTGAATGTCGATTATTGAAGGAGAAAAGAAATGGAGATGAGAAGTTGGTTTGTGTGTGTATACATTCTTTGAGATGATTGTACAACTCCAAGATATATACATTCTTTGAGATGATTTTCTAATTTTCATTTTCTTATGTTTGTACGTAATTCAATGCACTTAATTAGTTATGTAATGAAATAAGTACGAACGGAACAGAACGTACGAATCATGTTTTAGTATAAGTCGTCCTCGGTATATTGGAGATGCGACTTTGTGTGCTATGGGGGCGGGTGGGGTTAAAGATGGCTTCAAAGTCGAGAACGATACTGATTTCTCATTCGATGTAGTCCTTTGTTCGAGATTTAGAGTTTTTTAAACCAACTTTTGGGATGAAAATTATAGCTTTGTAAAATCTACAAGGGCTCTTTTGAAGATAGATTTAGGGACTCAGTGTGTTAAAATATGACAACATTAGTGTGTATTCTGTTGATGGCGGTAAATGGAGGACCAAAAGTGAAAAACGTGCAAACTTGGTAGTCCAACACTTTAATTATCGGGGTCTTTACAAATAAGCCCATCAATGGGTACTTATTCATAAAGAGATTCAGACAATAAACTCATTTACAAAAAAAGTCCACACATAGTCCAGATTTTTGTAAAAGACTAAAATAGCCCCTCATACTTTAATATGCTCAAATTTCATCATTTAATTTAGGGTCCATTAGATATAACCCCCTTAGTCTTACAAATATTAGGTGTAGATCCAAACTCAAATTTGCCATTTTGATAAAAACCCATATTTTACTAAATTCCATCAATACCCTCAATCAAATCCCACAAATCCCGTTACTTTACCTTTTGAAATTATATCAAATCTCTCTCTATTTTCCCGTTAAAACACTATCCCACAAACCCACTACCAAAATCTGCAAACGTCCCAAAGAAAACCAGAAATTTATACACCGGCGATTGACGATTTTCTGCACTCCGAAATCCCTCCATATTTTCCCGCCGGGTTCGCCGCTTCCACCTCCGACCGCCGCCACCTCCGTCACCGTTGTCGCCGGTGGCCACCGACGATAACAACGATATTGGCCATAAGCAACACCTCCACCACCGCCTAGTCCTCCACCACCACCACATCCGACCACCTCCACCTCCAAGACCGCCAAAAACGACCAAGACCTCCGCCGCTCCCGCCTCCAAGGTCGTAACAATTAATTAGGAGTGATATCGTCGTTGGCCGCCGTCGCCGCCGCCGTCACTGCTCCAATCTAGGGTTACTCAAATCTAGGATCACTCAAATCTAGGGTTTTGATAATTCTTCGGCCCATAGTTGATTAACGAGATGCATAGTCGAATTACATCTGTATTAATAGACTATCCCATATCATTTAATAGACTATCCCACTGATATAATTTGACTATGGATCTCGTTAATCGACTATGGGCCGAAGAATCATCAAAACCCTAGATTTGAGAAGTGACGGCGGCGGATTTGTGTTTTAAAATTACGTTAACTATCTCATATCATTTAATAGACTATCCCATATATCTAATTCGACTATGGGTTTAGCTATTTGACTATTGGGCCGAAGAATCAACAAAATCCTAGATCTGATAAGTGATGGCGGCGGATTTGTGTTTTAATATTGTTAGACTATCCCATATCATGTAATAGACTATCTCATTGATCTAATTCGACTATGGATCTCGTTAATCGACTATGGATCCCGTATTATTCAACCACATAGTATATTAATAATTTCAATATAGTACATTAATCTGCTATGATAGTATATTACGGTTATAGTAGTGATATGAAATTGTGTTACAAACAATATACCACTGAAATGACAAGAACATTGAGAACAAAACCAACGCAAAGTATTCCAACATAACCAATAAAATAGTACATTAATAATCTCATAATTTCAATCTAGGGTTTTGATAAAATACTTAAAACACATCATAACACAATCAAACCAATATGTCGAGTTAAAAAACTCTAGTACATTAATAATCTCATAATAGTATAATAAAATGATAATGGTAGTATCATACGGTATTCATAATAGTATACTACTGTATTACAACGGTTTAACACTTAACCGAAGTTACCGAGCCATTACATCGTAAACACGACATTAATTAAACATATCAAATCTTAGGGTGGTTTGGAAAATAACAACCATCGGAATCATTTGAATCCATTGAGTTTATGTCCTCGTCGCTATCATCAGGAATGCAGTCGACTTCTTCTTCGAACAACTGCATAAAGCATGCATTCAATGCCTCACTTCCAGTGGCATCAACGGCTCCAACTAGTTCACCCCCACCCCCTGTTCCATCATCATCAGAAATAACAACTTCACCATCATATGAACCTAAAATCATGAAACGAACTTAAAAATGCTGAATACTAAAAATGATTAAATAGACTGCAAATACATTTGAATGACAATAAATTAACATCATCAAAAATAAACTTGAAAATGCATAACCCATACAATCAGTTAAAAAAAACTGCGAAAATGTATTTCAATGTACTACCGAGCACACTAAAATCAACTGTTATAAACAAATAAACCAACTATCACTCGATTATTGCGTAAACCAACTACGACACTCATATAAAACAACTCTGGTCCGACTGCGTGAACCATCCTCTGCCAACTCTGTGAATCCTCTTCCAAACAAACATCATCAGCCAAAATAAGGATGTATATGTGACGACGTAATTTTTTTAAGAAACGATCTTCTTTACTACCAATATAATCAACGTATCAACACAAATCTTAAAATGTCTACCCACCATAACAAAACAACCCCCGCACAAAAATACAGCGAAAATAAAAACGAAAAAAAAAGTTCATACCCGCTTAACGACGGACAACGATGAACGCTCAGATCCGAACCTACCTCCACGCCGGTGAAAACTTCTTCAAAGCCGATGGAAACGATGAATCGATGGAGAAATTCTTCAAAACCGATTGTACACGTTGTGATAATAAATACAGCGAAATTAAAAACGAAAAAAAAAAAAAACGAAAAAAAACACATTCATACCCGTTTAACGACGGACAACGATGAACGCTCAAATCTGAACCTATTCCCACGCGGGTGAAAAAATCTTCAAATCCGATGGAAAACGATGAAACGCTGGAGAAATTCTTCAAAACCGATTGTACAAGATTTGATAGAAACCGCTAATATACTCACGTAATTTTATTCCGTGATTTTAGGCAACGTATCAGCAATCTCATATCACGTAGTTAAGGAAATAAATGCCGTTCAAAAATAAAACAGGGGTATTAAAGGGAAATTACATAATATATTTTGCTAAGTTGGCAAATTTGGGTGTATCTCAAAAAGGGAAAAATTAATTGGATCTACCTCATTAGAAAATATAAACAAGGGGGTTATCCCTAATAAACCCTTTAATTTAATTTAATTTAACCTCAATTTGACCCAAAATTTCACAAATTATTCAATTTTGACCAAAAACACATTTTTATGGACAATTTCGTCCGTCACCGCCGTTGACCGCCGGTCTCCGGCATTGACTTTTTTTTTTCTTCTTGATTTTTTCGCCAGTTTCCGGCGTTGACTTTTTTTTCTCTTTCTTTCTTTCTTTCTTTCTGTAACATTTTTTTTTTCGTTTAAACAGCAATATTGTTGTGATTGACAGTAATATTAACTATATTACTGTTAAACACAGTAAAATTAACTATACTACAGTTTAACACAGTAATATTGCTATATTAATCTCTAGCACAGTAATATTAACACAACAAAACTCATTATTATTGTGTAATAGAGTAATATTACTATGTTGACCGTTCAACAAATGTAAACATAATAAAAAACCAAAAGAATTAATATTATTGTGACAATAATATTACTATAACAACAGTAATATTACCGTCAACCACAGTAATATTACAATAATCGACAGTATTATTATCACGATACTCCGTGAATAACTCAAACAAACAAAAAAACCCAAACAAAATAATAATATTGATGTGGTTGACAGCAATATTACTATAACAACAGTAATATTACCGTCAATCGCAGTAATATTATTGTGTTAACAATAATATTATAATAATAGACAGTAATATTACTACGTTACTCCTTGAATAACTCAACCAAAACAAAAAACCGAAAAAAATAATAATATTGATGTGGTTGACAATAATATTATTGTGTTTACAGTAATAATATAATTACGTTGACTTGTCAACAAATCAAACAAAATTAAAAAAAAAAATACCAAAAAAAATAATAATAATATTACGTTAATTTACTGTCAACGGCAGAACAATTACATAAATGTATTGTCAACGGCAGTACAATTACGTTAATGTACTGTCATTGACAGTATAATTACGTTAATTTACTGTTAGTGACAGCACAATTACGGTCAACGTTTAGCGGCGGACTTAAAAAAAAAAAACTAAAAAAAGTCAACGCCGGAGACCGGCGATCAACGCCGAAATCCGGCGGCGGAAAAAACAGACCAAAAAAAAAATGTCGAAAAGTCAACGTCGGAGACCGACGGAAAATTTTTGTTTTCGAAAAAAAAAGTTTTTGAAAAAAAAAGTCAAAATTGGATTTTTGTGGTCAAAATTGATTAAATTGGGGTTATAATTAAGAATTAAGTATAAAGGGTTGGGGGTAATTTTGTCATATATACATGAAAGTTTCCTTTATCTATAATAAATATTAAATGAATGAGCTCATTGATGAAAGATATATTGTCCCTAAATCTAGAATAATAAAGATGCTTGGTTATGGACTTATGCACAAAAAACCGTTAATTATCCCTAGAAACATGTATCAAATCCCGCCAATCATGCCATAACTGATAGCTTTTCCAACCTAGTTCCCACAAAATCCTCACCAAATTATTTTGGAAACTAAATTACAATACAAAAACCCTCCTCCCACCCTGCAACAATCGGCGACATACTACTGCTCAACATAGTCGATTCTTTCATTCAATTTCATAACAGATATTAGGTGTGGATGGCCATGAAAGCAAAACAACGCGTGAGTTTTGTAAAATTATGACAATAAAACCAACTTATATTTACAAAAAAATAAATAATTTATAAAATTTAAAAATAACTTATAAGCTCCTGTCTTTTTGTTTATTTATTTTATGGGTTCATTTGATATACACCCTTCATATGGAACTTATATAGGGCTAGGTCCACCCCTAAAATTCTTTCTTTGATATAACCCCCTGGAGAGGTAAAAGTACTATTGGGCCCTTATGTTCAATTTCCACCCAACTGCATTCAGCATTTTCGCCCCTACATTCAGCATAATGCTGAATTGCATTTAGCATTTTAGGCCTGCATTTATCATTTTTATAGATTATTTTAATAAAAATACAAATTCTTATTTTATTATTATTTTTTTATATATATATCGTATTTTTAATTTTTTAATTTTTTTATTATTTTTAAATTTTAATTTTTTTTAAGTTTTTTAATTTTTTTAATTTTTTTAATTTTTTTAATTTTTTTAATTTTTTTAATTTTTTTAATTTTTTTAATTTTTTAATTTTTTAATTTTTTTTAATTTTTTAATTTTTTTTAATTTTTTTAATTTTTTTTGGATAAATTTACTGTACTTAATTGACTATATATTACTACAGTATATCACAGTCATGTATAGTTATATGTAATCATGTTCTGTCTTTTTACCCCAAAATTAATCTACACCAACAACAAAATTCACAATTTAATCTTGATATTATAAATCAACTAACCCAAAAAAATTGAAAAAAACACAATCACATGCATATAATCTTTAAAACATGAACACGCATTACTATACATTAAAAAACACATAACATACATATAAATATATGTTACTACACGTGACTATAGTTATATACAATTATCTATAGTTATATAAGTGGCATAAGTCCGGAGTACTGTAGCATGAATCCAACTTCACAAAGGCACTTCATCGAATTTTATTCTCTCCATGTCATAAAATTATAATAAAAGTAAAACCTGCGACAAAAAAATACGAGTTAAATAGCAAAATGGAACATGCGAGTTAGGTTACATGAAAAATACAAAAAAAAACATGATTTTTTTTGTTGATAAATTTACTGAACTAAAATCGACTACAAATGACTATAGTATACTACAAGTCCTATATATAGTCATGTATAGTTACAAGTAGTCATGACTGTACATGACTACATGTGACTGACTATATGTGACTGTATATGACTAAATATAACTGTATATTCACCTGACGCAAATCACCCATGTAAGTAACCATATTACAGACAAACAAAGCTCTCACACATTAGGTATTTCAAATCATCTTCAAAAAAATACAAAAAAAAAAATACATATATATGATTTATAATAAAAAATCAAATTACATGAAAAATACAAAAAAAATATGAATTTTTTTGTTGATAAATTTACTGAACTAAAATCGACTACAAATAACTATATTATACTACAAGTTCTATATATAGCCATGTATAGTTACATGTAGTCATGACTATACATGACTACATGTGACTGACTATACATGACTACATGTGACTGACTATACATGACTGTATATGACTAAATATAATTGTATATTCACCTGACTCAAATCACTCATGTAAGTAACCACTACTGGTTAAATTTCCATTACAGACAAACAAAACTCTCACACTTTAGGCATTTCGAATCATCTTCAAATAAATTATAATATGATTTATAATAAAAAATCAAAATAATCCAAAGAAAAATATTTTAATATTAATTGTTCACAGATCTTCAAAAACATAGTAGATCAGTGTTTTTTTTTATATATAAATGCAGTAAATATATACAAATCGAACACCACCAATTCCAGATCTGAAATTTTAGATCTGACTACACATCGTCGAATCACAATTTAAAATTTTTGAATTTAGTTGATTTTCATAAAAAAAAAACAATAAAATAAGGTGAAATAGTTAAGAGAATTCAGATCTTAAAAAATAAATTAAAAATGGATGGACATTCATAAATTAAAAAAATAACTTAAAAAAGTGAAGTGAATGGTTTAGTACCGAGTTCAAGGCGGTGGGAGGAGTAACGACGGCCGGCACAAGGCCGTGGCGGAGCAGCGACGCAAGGCGGCGGCGGAGCAGCGACGGCGGCAGCGCAAGGAGGTGAGGGGAGCGACGGCGACGGCGGCGCAAGGAGGTGGGGGAGCAGCGGCGACGGCGCAAGGAGGTGAGGGGAGCAACGGCGGCGGAGAGCTGTGGGTAGAGAGAAAGTTAGAGAGAAAGAGATGAAGAGAGAGAAAGAAAGAAAGAGTTAGAGAGAGAAAGAAAGAGAGAGAGTGGGGGAGTGGGGAGGGGACGGCTGATAGAAGTTGTTGGGGGGAAAGAAAAAAAAGCTAGGGTTTAGGGTTTTAAATTGTAATTAAAAGGGCAAAATGGGTATTTCGATTTGTCTAGGGTGGTCTATCAAATTAAGATTAGAATTTGGGTTTTTGACTAGGAAAGAAAAATCCATAGGACTTATCCATATATATTTTCAAAACTAGGGGGTTATCCCACATTTCCCCTTATTTTATTTATACATAAATTGGACTTACAACACACACAACGCACGCACACAAAGGAATTTGAACCCTATCATCTCACCAAACACCAATATGGAAGATGTCTTTGTATTACTTAGCTAATGTTTAGATGGTTCTCCTATCCAAACACCTTAAAATTAATTTTTAAAATAAAGTCTAACAGGTTATCAGTTACAAAACTAACTTATCTAACATAAGAGCTTAGAATCTATATAAAACAAGTTAAGTGAAATTGGAGCTTTTTAAAGTTGTTTAAGTCCTCGGTTGAACAGGTTGGTTAATGGTTTTCAACATAACCACATAATTTCTTTTTATATATACTAGTAATCGCTCCGTGCGATGCACACAATGATATATAATTGGTCTTTGTACACTTGCCTTGGAAGCAATATTTTTTAAGGCAAATGACAAATAACTCCATGACGATGGCACTTAATTAAAAAATGGATATCCAACTTGTTTGTCTTCAAAATAAATCGAGTTCATTCAAACTTATTTGCAAATAAGGAAAACATTTTTATATATACAAAAATTACTCCAAATTCCTTGAAACTCTAATTCGACTTCAATTTCATGATTTATACCCCAATTTAGTTCAATTTCACCAATTAACCAATTTTGACCCTTATCCCAATTTTTACCGCCACCGCCAGAGACCGTTGGACAGCCGTCGTTGACCGCCGGTCTCCAGCGTTGACTTTTTTTTTTTATTATTTTTTTTGAATTTATTTTTTATGAATTTTTTTTTTCCAGCAGGTCAACCTCCGGTCTCAGGCGTTGACTTTTTTTTTTTTTGAAACCTTGTTTTTTCATAAAAAAAATATTTTAATTAATATTACTGCCTTGACCTGCGATATTACTGTCTTGGCCTGCTATATATTACCTCAGTCAGAGAAGAAAAGCACTTACTATGACCTCAGACCGCGGTATGAGTTTCCAGTACAAATCTCATATTGCAGTCCGACAGAAGAAATTAGAAAAATTTGGAATCTCGGACCGCAGTTGAAAACAAGCTAGAAATCTCATACCGCGGTCAAAGAGATGAAAGAGGCGTAATTCGACCTAAACTTGGAAACATGGGGCATAAGTTTTAGTATAAATAGGAGGTTTTCAAGAGAAGAAAAGAGGAGTTTTTTTCAAGCACGAAAATTAGATCTAGCTTAGAGCAAGAAGAGCGAGATAATGGAGAAGACGAAGACATTGACAAATCTTCATCATAGTTCGTCTTTTATCTATCTTTTCTGAATTTATGTACTTTAATAATTGTAAGATGTTTTTCGTAGAGAACATGAGTAGCTAAACTTTTTAATCTAGGATTTTGTTGGAGCCCTATGTAGTGATTTGAACCCAGTTTTCTAATATTATGCAAGTTTAATTATCTAGTTATTTCTTCTATTTGGTTTTATGTAGTGCATGAATCTGGCCAATTTATGTTGCTATGCGTTATTGCTGAAATTGAATTAACAGATCATTTTAATAATTAGAACAGGGATAGAAGATCCTTCGAGTAGTTTTCACCGGATTAGTGTGTTAATTGAATGTGGTGTCGTAGACATACATATATCACCTTAGGTAACCGCTTGCGAGACTTGTTAGTTAATGCTTTGTTTATTATTGGTTTACATAGACATATAGTGAGTTGATTATGAATAATAGACTTATAATACACCGGACAGCGGGTTATAAGTAATTTATCGTCTTGGGTTAATAATCAGGAGTTTAATTTGCATAATAGAGGTTTAATTGGGTTAATAATTCTAGGTCTTTTTAATTGATATTTTCTAGTGTTTATTTGCTCTCGTATTTAGTTTAATAATTTAGATCGTAAAATCTTGACAAACTTGCGTAGGCTGAATAAAAATCATAGTTGTTAGAATACGGTACTTAGGATTTTACATAATTTAAGTATTCCCTGTGGGATTGACATCCGACTATTACGAGTCGACTTTTACTACTTCAGCAACCATGACACGTGCAAATTCCTCTTCTACCAAGTCTCCAACCAAGAAGAAACCACGCACCACGATGAATCCTTCCACTTCCAAATCTAAAGGGAAACGCGTCTCGGTGGTTGAGCTGAACGAGCATCTAATGACGAGATTTTCTTTATCGAAGATGCAGAGGAGAATTATGAAACTATACAACACAAGAAGAAACCTTGTCCGGAGCGAGGGATTGAATTGGAAGCTCCGTGTTTTGAGGGAATTCGAGAACAAATAAAAAGACGAGGATGGTTCGAATTGTGTACTCATCTGGGGCTAGCAAATATGTCTATGGTGAAGGAATACGAACAGGGTTTTAGGATCTCGTGAAAGTATCATATGGAGCGTAACAGTTTCGGGGACCATCACGGCCATCCACCGATTATACAAACTTCCAAGGAACCCCTTGTTAGTATCCGAAGCACAACCGTGGGATAAATTGCAAAAAAAAAGTCACATTCCCTCAAGTTGCCGAGTATTTATGTGACGGAAAACCTCTTTGGGAGGGGTACAACCATGACAAAGAATATTGCTTAGCCACGCGGAGTGTGACACTCAAAGCCAAAGCATGGCTCTACTTCATATGTGCTCGACTTATACCTACATCCACAATGAGCTGGATGAACTTCGAGCGATGTGCATTGGCCTACTACATTATGAAAGGCGAAAAATTGGATACACCGACGATCATTAGAAACCAACTTCACATTTCCATGCAAGACTACACGAAGGGTTTCTATTTCTCGCATGTGATAACAGAGTTATGCAAGAAAGCTGGGATTCCCGAGAAGCCAACCGATGCAACAGTCAAGATCAATGGACCAATCAATGACAGGTCCATGAAACAATATGTGAGTATTGGTGAGCGAGACGAGGAACTCGATGGGGAAGTAGAAGCAAATAATCCGTAGACTTCATCGGCATCCACAAGTAAAGAGCTTACACGTCGGGTCAAGAGTATCGAGCGAGGATTGGTGATGTGCCGAAACGACATAGCCGAGGTTAAACATGAAGTGGAAGGAATTAAAGGATTTATGGCGCTCACCGTCAAGATGATGAAGGCGATGAGTTGTGACTTTTCCGATTGCATTGAGCATATCCCCTTCCGAAACCCATGCTCGAACCAATTATAGAGTTGTCGGACAACGAGGAAGCTACCGTAGCGGGAGGAGAAGCACAACCCGTTCCCGACCATCACAAATGACAAACAAGTGTTTTCTATCCTTGAACTTCATGCAAATTACATTGAGGGCAATGTAAATTTTAAGTTTGGGGGTGGGAGTGTTAAAGTAGGTGACCAACAAGCCAACTTGTGGTTGTGGTCTTTCCATTTATTCTTCTAATAAATAATCCTTTTTCGTATTAATGATAAAACACCTTGGCATTCTATATCTTTGTCCCTTGTTCAAACATAGATATAGTCCTTACAGTTATTACAAGTACTTGTAATTGATCTTTTAGGATCGTGAGATATTTACTTAAGTACTATAACTGTTAAACCTGTTCCTAGTCGAAGGGTTACGCCACCAATGAGGATATCGGCCTTTCCCATTAAGAGACTAGCACTTAGTATATGTGTACTGCGTCTCATCAGTAAATGGTATTGTGATATTGGCATGCATAAGTGGGTGCTCGTAAGTTGACGAGTTCACTGAACTCCCTCACCCTAGAAATCTCTAAGTGATTCTCAATAATCGAGTAGAGATCTCTATGGTATAGTTGTACACCATTAGTCCTTCAGACCTAGACATCACCGTGACTTCACTAGAGGACCGGCTGTATCGTGACATGTCCCTGAGTTCCACCGAGGACGGCCCCAAGGGCCAGTGTTCGTGCAGTCCGAAATATAGTGAGAGGTTTGTGCATTGTAGTCGGTGATTCGATCACTATAATTGTCTTGGATGTCCTGTGTGTTCTCATAGTTTGTAATCTTTAAGTCTCTGGCCAGAGCTGACTAAGTGATGATTAGAGGCTTTGATTCTCTGAGTCATGCAAGTACCGATTACAACACTTAGAACGATCGCACATTTATTGAACTACAAAGGAGGTCTCGATGAACCAATGTCTCTAGTTCAATCGGGACATATGAATCAAAGGGATCGTACTGTACGTTAACTATATCAAAAGGTTCTTGCAGGCACTTCATTTGTATCTAGGGAATCATGACGCGTAGTTGCTAGACGCCAATCATGATTCGTTGGGTGATTAAGTTGAAACGAGCTTCATCTTAATTGTAACTCTAGGGACGAGTTTAAACCATAAAGAGTTGTGGACCCATGCCTAGCTTACACCTGAACCATCGAGGGTCACACTGCTCGTACACTCTAGTTCTTTCAATAAACGGTTAAAGATAAAAATGTTAAATCTTTGCGTAATTGGAAGTTAATATGATTGAGTCCAACATTCGTAATTTGGAATTATGAATGAGAATAAGAAAAAGGAAAATAACTAGGCGAACATCTTAGTGAACTTTCTAAATTGGGAAGCTTCCAAGTTTAGAAGATCCACTGAATCAGGGTTTCCACTTTTAGAAATTAGAAATCGAGAATTGGCATTCGTAATGACGAGGACGTTTCAATGATTCCGAAAATATAATCGTTATAATTTTCCGATCATTGAGTTGTGAGAAACGAGCGAAGAAAGACTAACGAACTTAAGCTGTTGGGCCCGGTCAAACTTAAGCCCGTTAGGTGTTTTATACAAGACACTATAAATACTAGATTTATAGGTCTTGCACAAAAATAACACACAATTGAAAACCCTAGCCGCTCGAATCTCAAGTCCACGGCAACTCTCCACCGCCGCCGTCGCCCGTCGCCGGAATCGGCCCCACGCGCCGATCGTATTCGGTAGCACTTTTCTTTTTTGTCCTTTTCTTACTTCTATTCTTACTTCTGTGTGTCTAGTGCCAAGTATTTAATAGAACTCAGTATACGAGGTGAAATCCGAGAGGAGGAAGACAAAGGATTCAAATCGCCGAGAAGCCGCCGCCGAATCACCGATGCACGCGCCCTCACGCGCCGCCCGAAGACAGCGCGTGAATATCACGCGCAGCCGCTGATCCACGCGTCCGCCGTCGCTGCTTTGCCGCTGCTCCTCCCGACTGCACGGATTGGTTTCCGTGGCAGTTTGCTTCAATCCGAGAGTTCGCCTCACGCTTCAAGAGGTAATCTTTCGGATCCGTTAGGTTTAAGGTTGTATGTTTTCATGAAATTAGATTAAATTGAACGTTGTATGTTTTCATGAAATTGATTTTGTATATTTTTACTTGATTGTTTTTCATGAAAATATTTGTATGAATAAATATTCTGATTCGTTGCGAGCATGCTATATGTTTTAATTATCGAATTAATATGCATGTTGTTTTTAAATTCGCTGGAAGCGTTAAGGTACGTAATTAATTGCTTACTTTCGGGTATGTGTTTATATGAATAAAATCGTTTTTCATATAAATTTTTTGTTTTCCGCTGCGTACACGTGCTTGATTCCCAACAGTGGTATTAGAGCTCGTTGCGCAATTAATTGCGTTTTAATATGCTATGATTAATTTTGATGCATGTTCGATTTATTAAAATTGTAATTGTTGTATTATTTAATTGGGTGTTTTTGAAGGTTTAAAATATTTTGGAAATATTGTTTAGAATTTTTTCCAGCTTTAAAATTGTTTTAAATTGGAAAATCGGATCTGAAATTTAATTAAAATTACCGTTTTTAATTTTGTTCGGATCGAACATGTTGGACCGGCCGGTTCGATGGTTCTGTTCGATCCAACAAACTGAATCGACGTGGATTCGAGTCGGTCAGACTGGTTCTCGGTCTGACTGACCTGACCCACTGAGTCGGCCAGCTAGACCGGTCTGAACCGGACCGTTTCGGTCAGAACCGGTCAGACCGGTCGGCCGAACCTGTTCACTGAAAAAAAAAATATATTTCAGATTTCTAAAATTTAACTTAAAACAAATTGATTTTAATTTTTGGAAAATTATTTTCAATTAAACCCAATTAGATAATCGATTCAACAATCATCTATTTTAGAAAATAGTTGTTAGATTAATTAATTAATTTAAATTGTTAAATTGATCTTAATTAATAGAACACACCTATAATATTGTTTATACTTCAACTTAATTATTAGTACCTCAACATTATTTGATTGATTTATGTTAGTTGAGGTCCTATAATTATTTTGAAAAACCTGATAATTAATAATATAGTTAGGCCGTATGTTCCTCCCAGGACAATATGCGTCTCCATATACATTTAGAGAACATAGATGTAGGAACCATTGACCAATCCAAACCTTCTGATGAGATAAATTTTTTTTCTAAAAATCCCTCATTCTTAATTTAATTAAGAATCATTTCAAGCTATAAAGAAAAACCAATCTGTTGAATTTTTCTTTCCTTCTGCCACGGGTTGAATTATGTGTAGCCCCTTGCAATAGTGCAGTAAGCCGTGTTAGCGGTAGTAAGGTAAGTTGTAATTGAATTGACATAACGATGAAGGTAGCCATAGAAAAGGTTATGCTAGATTAACGTGGTCGGCTAGATTAACTAGGGACTGCATTAGTTTGGTATAATTAAGTTCTATGAGCATCTTTGATTGGTAGGTTAGACTTGACACACGAAGATTTTGAATTCGCGAGATTAACTTAGGTCATTATCAAGTGTGAGGAAAATTACTTTAGGGTCATATAAATGATATGATTGATTGTGATCTACCTTTGGGCAAATATAATCGGGCTAGATTAACTACGAGTTATATTTGTCTATTGGACCTAAAGCCCATTATTGAAAAATCGGTTTTCTCGTTTGTCTACTAGAGGGAAGTGGAACTCGATAAAATTAGTGAGAGACCAATTAAATAACAAAAATCCAAATATTTAATTGTAAAATCATTTAATACGAATCTCTAATAATCCTCTTCTCTAACCTCTCAGATAATCATGTCTAAGAATCCCATAATGCCAATCCTCGACCAAAAACTCAATGGCCCTAATTACCTAGATTGGTTACGTGGTCTAAAACGTGTGCTCACCATTGAGGGGCGTCTCTATGTCCTTAACGATAGACTTCCTGCCACTATACCCGACACTGCGACTGATGCTGAAAAGGAAACTTATGAAGCATGGGAAAAGGACGACACTCATGCTAGGTGCTACATGATAGCCGCCATGGAGCCCGCGCTTGCGAGGAAATATGAGTCTCACAAACATGCTTTCGACATCAAGGCTCATCTCGATAGCATGTATAGCGAGGTATGCTGCTACCAAGGAGTTGACCACTGCGAGACAACGCGAAGGGGCTTTGGTCCACGAGCACTGTCTCAAGATGATCACTCTCCTTGAGAAGCTAGTGAACCTTGAGGTCACCCTCCCTGCCGAGCTCTCGTTGAATTTGATCATGTTGTCCCTTCCTAGTTCCTATGAATCGTTCATAGTGAACTTCAACATGAACAAACTTGATCCTCCCTTGGATGAGTTAATGAACATGTTAGTCAGTTTCGAGTCCACCATCAAGAAAGAGAAATATGTTCTCGTTGTTGCTACTTCTGGAAAGAAGAGTTCTTCCCAAAAGAAGAGAAATGAAAGAGTTCCCTTCCCAAACATCAAGTTCGAAGTGGGTGAAGGTAGTGGGGGCCCTAAAGCGAAAGTCAGCAAGCAGGCTGATGATGCTTGCCATCACTGTGGAAAGAAAGGGCATTGGCGCCGCAACTGCAAGGCTTACCTAAAGCAGAAACGTTGTGAAAAGGGTACGTATTTCATTGACGTAAATTTGTATGTCAATTCTTCTTCTTGGGTATTAGATATGGGCTGTGGCTCACACCTATGTAATGATTTGCAGCTAATGACAAGAAGTAGAAATCTTAGAGCGGGTGAGACCTACCTAAGGATGGAGAATGGAGCAAGAGTTGCTGCTGAAGCCATGGGGACTATTTACTTAAATGTTTTGGATTCAAGTTTTCCTATTGTTTTGAACGATTGTTTATTTGTTCCGTCTCTCATTATAAACCTTATTTATATTCATGTTTTGGATATTAAAGGTTTTCCTTTTGTTTTTGGAAATTCGATTTGCATTATACAAAAGAATGAAAATATGATTTGCAATGGACGACTATTAAACAACTTATATGAACTAAATCCAAGTGAAATGCGTATTAATGTTATATCAGCAAAACGTAAGGAGATAGATCAAAACCCCGCCCAACTTTGGCACGCTAGATTCGGTCATGTCTCTTTAAGAAGGATGAACGATTTTGTTAGTGAAGGATTGTTCACTTTGGACGACGTGAAATCACTACAAACTTGTGAATCCTGCCTTAAAAGGAAAATGACCAAATCACCCTACAAAGGGAAAATGGAGTGGGGTGAAGGTCTTTTGAATTTGATCCATACAGACGTATGTGATCCACTAAGTGTTAGTGCGAAGGGTGGTTAAACTACTTCGCTACATTTACCGACGATTACTCTAGGTATGAGTACGTGTACTTGATGAAGTACAAGTCTGTAACATTTGAAAAGTTCAAAGATTTAGACACGGAGTAGAGAAACAACTCGGATGAACCATTAAGAAACTACGATCCGATCATGGTGGAGAATACTTGAGCATCGAGTTCATTGACTATCGAAAAGAGAATGGAATACAATCTCAATGGACTCCACCTGGAATTCCTCAACTAAATGGAGTTTCCGAACGTCGGAATAGAACCTTGTTAGACATGGTTCGATCTATGATGGGGTTCACCAACTTACCGGCATACTTGTGGGGTCACGCACTTCGCACTGCCGCGTATTTGCTGAATAGAGTTAACACCAAAGCAGTTAAATCCAAACCTTACGAACTTTGGCATTCCCGGAATCCCAACATCAAACATATTAGGATATGGGGTTGTCCCGCTTATGTGAAGTGACTAGTGGGAGATAAATTGGATAGTAAATCCAACTTATGCTACTTTATGGGTTATCCCGAGGACTCAATGGGATACAAATTCTATTATGTCAAGGAAGCAACAACGTTTGTTTCGAGAAATGCCACCTTTCTAGAAAATGAGCAGCATGATGGAACTTAAAGTAGTTCAAGAACCGCAAAGTGAAGTTCAAGCACAAGAATAAGTAATTGAGCCAATACAACAATCCACTAATATACCTCATGAACCTTTAGTACGCAGATGAGAAAGAGTTCGGAAAATGCCTGATAGGTTATTCCTCCTCGAAAGTGATGAAGATCATGTTGAACTTGGACAAGATCCAAGAGCATACAATGAGGCCGTATTGGATGCGGACATGAGACATTGGCTAAATGCCATGAAATTCGAAATTCACTCCATGACTCCAACAAGGTATGGACCTTGGTAGACCAACCCAAGGGAATAGTTCCCATAGGCTACAAGTGGATCTATAAGAAGAAAATTGGAGTGGATGGAAAGGTATCGACCTGTAAAGCTAGATTGGTAGCAAACGGATATACTCAAAGGCAAGGTGTTGACTATGAGGAAACTTTTTCACCAGTTGCAATGCTGAAGTCCATTAGGATTTTGCTGGCCATAGCTCCGTTGTACGACTACGAGATATGGCAAATGGATGTGAAGACCGCTTTCCTTAATGGAGACATTGAGGAAGAGATTTACATGGCGCAGCCGGAAGGCTTCATATCTTCTGGAAGTGAGCAAAATGTTTGCAAACTCCAGCGATCCATTTATGGATTGAAACAAGCATCATGTAGTTGGAACATAAGGTTCGACTCAACTATCAAAGAGTTTGATTTTGAGAAGAACCCGTAGGAACCTTGTGTATACAAGAAGGTTAGTGGGAGGGAAGTGATATTTTTGTGCTTTATGTCGATGACATTCTACTCATTGGGAATGACATAGGAATGTTGCAACAGACAAAACCTCAATGAGGGATTTGGGAGAAGCATCTTACGTATTGGGAATACATATATATAGAGCTAGAGCAAGGAAGATGCTTGTCTTGTCCCAAACCCTGTACATAGACACCGTTATGAAACGGTTTAGCATGGAAGAATCCAAGAAGGGATTCTTGCCAATGTCCCACGGGGTACGTCTCTCCAAATCCATGTGTCCTCAGACACCTAGTGAAATTGAGGAGATGAAAAGGACGCCTTATGCTTCTGCCATAGGAAGCATAATGTATGGCAGGCTATGTACTAGACCCGAGATTGCGTATGCTATGAGTGTCACAAGAAGATATCAGTCTAACCCCGGTCCAGCTCACTGGAAGGCTGTGAAAGATATCCTCAAGTACTTACGAAGGACTAAGGATATATTTTTTGTCTATGGGGGTGCCGAGTTGAAATTAGAGGGCTTTACCGACTCTAATTTTCAATCGGATGTGGATGACTCAAAGTCGAACTCGGGATTTATATTCACGCTTAATGGTGGTGCCGTGTGTTGGAAGAGTTCCAAGCAAAGCACGACGGCCGATTCCACTACCGAAGCTGAGCATATTGCAGCATCCGAAACTGCAAAAGAAGGGACTTAGATAAGGAAAATCATCCAAGAGTTGGGTGTCATTCCTAATGCTAATGATCCAGTACCGTTGTACTGTGATAACACCGGAGCCGTGGCGCAAGCTAAGGAGCCGAGATCTCATCAGAAGTCCAAACATATTCTGAGGAAGTATCATGTGATCCGAGAGATCATTGATAGAGGTGGAGTCAAAGTAGAATGGGTCACCTCGGAAGAGAACGTTGCAGACCCATTCACGAAGCCTTTACCAAGGTCGGTCCATGAGAAACATCGAGAGTTGATGGGATTACGATTTATGGGTAGTTGGCTTTAGGTCAAGTGGGAGATTGTTAGAGTAGGTGAGCAACAAGCCAACTTGTGGCTGTGGTCTTTCCATTTATTCTTGTAATAAATAATCCTTTTTCGTATTAATGTTAAAACACATTGGCATTCTATATATTTGTCCTTGTTCAAACATAGATATAGTCCTTACCGTTATTACAGGTACATGTAATTGATCTTTTAGGATCGTGAGATATTCACTTAAGTATTATAACTGTTAAACGTGTTCCTAGTCGAAGGGTTACGCCACCAATGAGGATATCGGCCTTTCCCATTAACAGACTAGCACTTAGTATATGTGTACTGCGTCTCATCAGTAAATGGTATTGTGATATTGGCATGCATAAGTGGGTGCTCGTAAGTTGACGAGTTCACTGAACTCCCTCACCCTAGAAATCTCTAAGTGATTCTCAATAATCGAGTAGAGATCTCTATGGTATAGTTGTACACCATTAGTCCTTCAGACCTAGACATCACCGTGACTTCACTAGAGGACCGGCTGTATCGTGACATGTCCCTGAGTTCCACCGAGGACGGCCCCAAGGGCCAGTGTTCGTGCAGTCCGAAATATAGTGAGAGGTTTGTGCATTGTAGTTGGTGATTCGATCACTATAATAGTCTTGGATGTCCTGTGTGTTCTCATAGTTTGTAATCTTTAAGTCTCTGGCCAGAGCTGACTAAGTGATGATTAGAGGCTTTGATTCTCTGAGTCATGCAAGTACCGATTACAACACTTAGAACGATCGCACATTTATTGAACTACAAAGGAGGTCTCGATGAACCAATGTCTCTAGTTCAATCGGGACATATGAATCAAAGGGATCGTACTGTACGTTAACTATATCAAAAGGTTCTTGCAGGCACTTCATTTGTATCTAGGGAATCATGACGCGTAGTTGCTAGACGCCAATCATGATTCGTTGGGTGATTAAGTTGAAACGAGTTTCATCTTAATTGTAACTCTAGGGACGAGTTTAAACCATAAAGAGTTGTGGACCCACGCCTAGCTTACACCTGAACCATCGAGGGTCACACTGCTCGTGCACTCGAGTTCTTTCAATAAACGGTTAAAGATAAAAATGTTTAATCTTTGCGTAATTGGAAGTTAATATGATTGAGTCCAACATTCGTAATTTAGAATTATGAATGAGAATAAGAAAAAGGAAAATAACTAGGCGAACATCTTAGTGAACTTTCTAAATTGGGAAGCTTCCAAGTTTAGAAAGTCCACTGAATTAGGGTTTCCACTTTTAGAAATTAGAAATCGAGAATTGGCATTCGTAATGACGAGGACGTTTCAATGATTTTGAAAATATAATCGTTATAATTTTCCGATCATTGAGTTGTGAGAAACTAGCGAAGAAAGACTAACGAACTTAAGTTGTTGGGCCCGGTCCAACTTAAGCCCGTTAGGTCTTTTATACAAGACACTATAAATACTAGATTTATAGGTCTTGCACAAAAATAACACACAATTGAAAACCCTAGCCGCTCGAATCTCAAGTCCACGGCAACTCTCCACCGCCGCCGTCGCCCGTCGCCGGAATCGGCCCTACGCGCCGATCGTATTCGGTAGCGCTTTTCTTTTTTGTCCTTTTCTTATGTTTATTCTTACTTCTGTGTGTCTAGTGCCACATATTTAGTAGAACTCAGTATACGAGGTGAAATCCGAGAGGAGGAAGACAAAGGATTCAAATCGCCGAGAAGCCGCCGCCGAATCACCGATGCACGCGCCCTCACGCGCCGCTCGAAGACAGCGCGTGAATATCATGCGCAGCCGCTGATCAGCGCGTCATCCGTCGCTGCTTCGCCGCTGCTCCTCCCGACTGTACGGATTGGTTTCCGTGGCATTTTGCTTCAATCCGAGAGTTCGCCTCACGCTTCAAGAGGTAATCTTTCGGATCCGTTAGGTTTAAGGTTTAAATTTAATTAGATTAAATTGAACATTGTATGTTTTCATGAAATTGATTTTGTATGTTTTTACTTGATCGTTTTTCATGAAAATATTTGTATGAATATTACGATTCGTTGCGAGCATGCTATATGTTTTAATTATCGAATTAATATGCATGTTGTTTTTAAATTTCGCTGGAAGCGTTAAGGTATGTAATTAATCGCTTACTTTCGGGTATGTGTTTATATGAATAAAATCGTTTTTCATATAATTTTTTTGTTTTCCGCTGCGTACACGTGCTTGATTCCCAACAGGGAGATTACTTGCTTTTATGTGCTTTAATTGTTTTTGGTATGCATGCCTTAGGCTTTTTATATTTAGTTTAGTTGTTTTTTTTTTTGTTTTTTTATTTCTTTCGGAAAAAAAATTCATAAAAATGGTGAAGATGAATCTTTAATGAATCATGATGATAAAAGATGGATGATGTTTAATGATGAAATTGCTTGCTTTATCTTGATTATGATCGAATTTTGATGAGTTTTCGATTCAAAGTGTCTCAGGAATGAGTCACAGTTAGGAATCACGAATTATGCCTTACTTTGGTTGAAATTTTTGTGTTTTAAAATTTGAGTTAATTTATGCTATATCATATGATGTTCGGTTTTAGAACTTACCTTATGAATTCGCAAAGTGAAATATTGAATCGTTGAGTAAATTGGGAAGTGATTTCGGCCTTCTTTGAATCGTTTGAGCCTTTCAAGCCGACCTTTAATTTTTTTATTCTTGGAACCTTGATTGAGCCTTGGAGAACCGGTGTTCTTTATTTTAGCAATGGTTAAACGGATAGAATAGGTGGAGATTTCTTTAATATATCCCTTGGAGTATGGTAGGGGAGTGCAACTCTTGAGAAAATTTTCAAAATAAAAACTCGAACCATCACTTCAAAACTAAAAGTGGAAACTTCTGAACTCTTGAAAATCGAGTTAGGTAATAAGTCAATAGAGGTGAACAATAATTCCAAAAGTAAAAATTCGGTGAAAGCACCTTGAGTCAAGAAAGAGTGTTAAAAATTCCTTCAGTGCAACTATTAGTCACTAAATGTAGATCAAAAGGAGAAGAGTAACCACTTTTACACCCATATTTTCTACTTTGTACCAAAAGCCCAACATTTGAAAGCCAAAAATTCCCAGTGATCCCAATAACTCAATTATTTGACCTTAGCCGAGTAAATAAATTTGGCGAGTCTTTAGAGTCGAACACTATTATGTAAGCATAAATTTTCTCAATTTTTATAATACAAATATTGTATACTTGAAGCGATATCATGGTTTGTGGTTATTAGCAATGGTAAGTGAATAAATATCCTTGAATTGCGAGCTTGTAAATTTTTGAGAATTATAATTATAATTGCAAACTTTGAAGTTGACCGTTGATTTATGTGATGAGGCGCATTTGCTGATTATGTTGTTTTGAAAGTTACTAGTTTTTGCTTGAGGACAAGAAAAAGTCCAAGTTTGGGGGGGGGGGGGTGGAGTGTATGTTTTACACTCAATTTAAACTTTTTTACGAGGTATTTTTGAAGAATTCAATCGATATAATTGTGCTTAATGATTTGGTTATTGTATTTTAGGTACAAATTGAAGAATTGAGCTTTTGAGGAGGAATCCGGCAATTACAAGCAATAATTGGACTTAAAGTAGTTGCTACCACATGGGACCCCAGTCTCAAAATCATGAAGAAATCTCAGACCTCAGTCTAAGAAGAAAAGCACTTACAGTAACCTCAGACCGCGGTATGAGTTTCTAGTAAAAATCTCATAATGCATTCCGACTGAAAAAATTAGAGCAAATTTGGAATCTCGGGCCGCGGTCCAAAACCAAACTAGAAATATCATACCGCGGTCAGGGAGATGAAGGAGACGTAATTCGACCTAAACTTGAAAACTTGGGGTATAAGTTTTAGTATAAATATGAGGTTTCCAAAGGGTAGTTTTTTTTTTAAGCACGAAAATTAGATTTAGCTTAGAGAAAGAAGAGCGAGAGAACGGAGAAGACGAGGACGAACACTTGACAAATTTTCATCATAATTCTTCTTTTATCTATCTTTTCTGAATCTATGTATTTTAATATTTTTATGATGTTTTTCGTATAGAACATGAGTAGCTTAATTTGTTAATCTAGGATTTTGTTGGAGCCCTATGCGGTGATTTGAACCAATTTTTCTAATATTATTCAAGTTTAATTCTTTGATTATTTCTTCTATTCGGTCTTATGTGGTACATGAATCTGGCCAATTTGTATTGCTATGTGTTTTTGTTGAAATTGAATTGACATATCGTTTTAATAATTAGAACATGGATAGGTGAGCCTTCGAGTAGTTTTCACCGGATTAGTGTGTTAATTGCATGTGGTGTCGTAGACATACATATATCACCTTAGGTAGCCGTTTGCAAGACTTCTTAGTTAATGCTTTGTTCATAATTGGTTTGCATAGACATATAGTGAGTTGATTATGAATAATAAACTTATAATACACGCTAGACACGGCCACGGGCCGGGTTTCACCCGGACCAGGCCCTGATCCGACCCGAAGACCGCCCTTGCTCGGCCCCGCCCCATTGACCATTGACCCGGACCCGGACCCGACAAAGTATGGGTCGGTTTTGGGTCCTGATTTTTGGACCCGAGACCCGACGGGTCTACCTGGCGGGGGGAACCGAGGACCCGGACCCGACCCGAGTACCCGTCAGTTCCACCCGAATAAAAAAAATGTTTTTTTTTTTATTTTGAAAATGCAACGGCTATAAACCTGATCCGATCCGGACCCGGTCCGAAAATTCAAATTTTGCTTTTCAACGGCTAGAAACTTGGGTCCACCTGGACCCGACCCAGACCTGAACTTGACCCGGTCTAACTTATTTCAGATTTGGCTTTTTATTTTTTGTTTTTCTTTTTCAACGGTCACGATCATCTAACTCTTTCAGATGAAGGGCCAGGATTGTTCGACCATTTAACCCGACCCAGACCTGACCTAGACCCGACCGGTCGAATTAAATATATAATTTTTTTTCACATTTTTTACCTATAAATACCCCCCCCCCCTCCCAATTTTCTCACCAATTCACTCACAATTCTCTCTACTCTCTCAATTCTCAAATCTCAAGTGTTTTCTATTTTTAGTTAAATTTTGCAAGCATTCTCTACTCTCTTTCCGATTTTCAATTTTCGTTTCTGTTTTCGTTACTCTAAAGAAAAATGTCTTCAAGCGGTAAGTGGAAAGGGAAAAGGCACAATCCCTCCCGAATTGGAGTGGGATTGTTCCGATGATTGGCAACACCAATCAATTCCCGAACTCGAATCTCACACTATCGATTATCGAAATGTACTAGTTAGTAGTGATGATGAGCTGACCGAGGTACCGCCTCCTAGCCGACCGACCAGAGTGCTACCTAGGCCAAGGCGATCAAGGGCCTCTAGGCCATCTCCTACGCCATCTTCTACGCCATCTCAATCATCACTCGGTGGAGGATCCCAAATGAATGATACAGAAGTAAAATTCGAAATGTTTCGTGTCCATTTTACTAGAGCAGTTATGGGGGACGGGAGCATTCAAGCGTTTTGAAATTATTGGAAGGTATGTGCCTACTTTTTGCAAGCTTTTTAGTTTTTTATTATTTGTCTATTTAATTTAGCATGTGTATAAATAGTTTTTTAATTTAATATATAGGGTGCACCTAAATCATACGCGTGGAAAAAGGGTGATGGGCATGAGACCTTTCGTCAGCACTTGATTAGCAAACATCCGACGGAATTCGGTCACGACCAAACTCAAACACAACTTCGATTTAATTCTTCACAGGAAGGTATCGATTATCAACTTTTTAAATTTTTAAAAACTGTAGAAAGAGAAGAATTGGCTAGAGTTATTTCAGTAGCATCACTTTCATTTAGTTCTGCTAATAATGATTTTCTTATAGATCGTTTTAAAAAAATGCATGGGCCTATCTCGCTTTAAACTTGAATTAGTACAGGAATTTCTTATGCCATACAACAAATTTTCTATTTGTTCTGATATTTTGAGTGATCATTGGGGTCATAATGACTATATGGGTGTAACATGTCATTGGATTAATCGTGCATGGAAACTTAAAAAAAAATGGTTTTCCTGTTAAGAATACTGGTCATTCTGCATCTGAAATTGCACAATCACTTCGCTATGTGTTAGATTCATATTTATTAACTGAAAGAGTTTTTTCAATTTCATTCGATAACGCAAGTGCCAATACGGCTTCTATCCCTGATCTTGTAGTTGCATGTAAGCCAACATGTGGGGGAATTTTTTTGATATTGGGTGCATATGTCATATTTTGAATTTATGTGTGCAAGATGGTTTACGAATGTTAGCAACGCATATTACTAAAATTAGAGCATGTATTCAATACATATGGCGACACAAGTCGGTTACCAGACAATGCTGGGAGTTTTGTCAAACCAACCACATGCATCAAGTTAGATTTAACCGAGATACTCCAACTCGTTGGAACTCAACATATAAACTTTTAATAAAAACTTTTTGCATATAAAGAATTCATATGTCAATTTTTTCAAACATAATTTCCTCGGGCTGGAATTTATATTTTACCCTCTAAATGGGATACATGCTAGAAAATTTGTAATGTTTTAAGCATTTTTCTCCGAAAGTTCTGATTTATTATCTAGTACTTATTATCCTACTACTCATTTAGTTGTTTATCAGTTATGCAATATGGCCGGTGTTATTAACGACGCTATGCAAATTGAAATTTTAGTTTTGTGTCTGAATGGAATTAAGAAAAAATTCTGCAAATATTATATGAATATTCCTGAGCTATATTTGGTTGCTACAATTTTAGATCCTAGACTTAGGCTTGATCTATTACCTGATATGCTACAAATATATTAGGATAATTTGTCTAAGAATATACCATTGATTGATTGCCCTTCAGTTTCTAACGTACCTATTCTTGTTAGCACTTTGACTGCATTATTAAATGAACTTTATGATGAATATGCTACTATGTCTGGAACATCTAATGTTCCAAATAGCGATCATGCTTCAACATTGGATACATCTACTATGTTGGCGGCCCAACATTTATTGCATGAGCGATTTAAGCGTCCAAGGTCCTCATCCTCAAGTTACAATCAACGATTGGAACTTGAGAGTTATTTAACCGTTAGATTTGATTCCACAGAAAGTACATATTTTGACATACTGGCGTGGTGGAAGTCAAAGAGTTCATCGTTTCCAATTTTGGCACATATTGCGGTCGAATCCGCCTTTAGTGTAGCCGGCAGAGTATTGGATCAAACAAGAAGCAATCTCGGTGCCGACAATTTCGAAAATCAAATGCTTTTGGGAGATTGGACGAAAACCGACCACAGACACAAAGATGACCACATCTACAAAGACGACGCAGATGATGATAAATATGTTCCTACAGAAGGTGGGGATACAACTTCACCCGGCGGCAGCGACGACTAAAAAGGTAAGTGAAGGTAAGAGAACTACGTGGACTTTGATTTTGTACCGGATACTAGGCAACTTAGTTTTAAATTTAAAATTATAAATTTTGAATTTAAGACTAAGCTCAAGTCCTTTAAATTTAGCTTCTTCTTTTTTTCCTTTTTTTGATATATATGAAAATAATAAAATAAAATTCAAAACAAAATTCAAAAACTGGTTTTGGATCCAAACCCGCCCCGGACCCGGAAGGACCCGAGTGGACCCGGACCCGGACCCGGACTCGACCCGCCCCGTGGCCGTGTCTAATGCACGCGACAGAGGGTTATAAGTAATTTAGTGTCTCGGGTTAATAACCAGGAGTTTAATTTGCATAATAGAGGTTCAATTGGGTGAAGAATTATCGCATTGATGGAAGATTAAATCCTAGGTCTTTTAACACTAGTAGAAAATTTGCTTTTTACTACTAATTTTTTTGCTACGGTCAAAAGCCGTAACAAAAGGGACTTTTTACTACGAGACAATTTTGAAGTAGTAGTAAATATTAGGATTTACCGTAGCAAAAAAGTATTTGGTACGGCCATTTACCGTAGAAAAGTTTTTGTCACGCCCGTATATACTACGGAGCAAATTCGTAGCAAAAGCCTTTTACTACGAATTTGATACCTTTTTGTACGGTTAATGGTCGTAGTAAAAAGCCATTTTTCTACTAGTGTAAATTGATATTTTCCTGTGTTTATTTGCTCTCGTATTTAGTTTAATAATTTAGATCGTAAAATCTTGATAAACTTGCGTAGGCAGAACAAAAATCATAATTGTTAGAATTCGTTACTTAGAATTAGATAATTTAAGTATTCCATGTGGGAACATCCGACTATCACGAATCCACTCTTACTACTTGTTAGCGATACGTGCACTTGCGTGTTAGGTATTTAGTCCAACATGCCTGCATTATTGTCAAATATGTTTTGGGGATCTCCCTTATTAACCCTATCCAGAGAATTTTATAGCAAAGTAGCAATTCTCCCGTGGATGCACGGCTAGCATTGTAAAAAAATAAAAAATAAAAGTTAAATATACGATAATTAAATTGTATAAAAAAAATTACATTGTAGTAAAATATTTAGTTGTGAAATTTAAATTACCAAAGTAAGTCATTTGACGTCCATTCAGTTGCTGAAATATTAACCATAAAATAATTTGTTTACTTGAAAAAAGAAAAAAAATTATATGCAAGTGGTTAGGATTTTGCTAAACGATTTGCAATGAAAGTCATTAGAGAAAAAAATGCCGAAAAATAAGAGATGTAATTATTTTAAAATTTTTACAAATATATCATTAAGGGTGCATAGGCTACTTTTATACATAAGATTACCCCATTAATTAATGTCATAATTTAGTTATAGAAATATGAAGAATAAACTAAGGCATGAACACCCAAGTCCGAGAATCATGCATAGCATGCTTCTCGGCAGTTTCTCCAAAGCCAAAAAAATTGAAAGAAGAAATATTAAAAGTCAACGGTAACTGCCAGATTGGGCTTTGCACAAAGTCAAGGTCTTAACTCTTATAGCTGGCAATCAAGTGGACTTTTTCATTTCACTTACACAGCTGAGAGAACAACGCAATATATAATAGATCGATCAAGAATATATAACCACAACGATTTCTCCATATATACAAAAAAGTTCATATATCTTTGATCGGTTTTCTTCATATTTCTTTAACGAGAGCATATATATATACATACATATAATTAAGTTAATTAGATTGGGAAGAGATGAAGACTGATCGAGGCAAGAACTTAGGTCAGTTGTCTGAAAGAAATACATCCATCACCATTCATGAATGCGCAAAGTCCGGAGATCTCGTTGCCTTGCAGACATTACTTCAACACAATCCTTCTCTTCTTAATCAAACAAACCGTCCTGTAAGATTTTCTTTGTTTACTGATCACATGATATATATCTATATATATATACATATATTGTTGTTATTCTTGAGCGACTACAAATTTCATTGAGGCCCATAATCGGATCAAATGCATGCCATGTATTTTCAATATTACTATAAATCTTAATTTGTTTTCTGAACATAGAAGAATTATATATTAAAAAAAAAAGGTAGTGCGTACATTGAACCAGATGATCATCTTTCGATCTCTTCGAGCACGTGATACGGATTTCTATTGATTATTCTAGATATGACATTGTTACATTGATAATATATAGTTTTACGTGAAATTAAACATTTCCGAAAGTTGAGATTTTTGGATGTGATCATGCGTTCAGAATCGGCGGATGGTACGTAGTTGCAGTACGAACTTGATTATAAAATTTAATTTTGTTCAATGAGTTTGAGATTAATCTATCGTTTTAAACTTGATTATAAAATTTAGCATCATAAAAAGTATAATTACACAAAAATACTCCATTTGTTCTACAATATTTGTCTCTTTTGAGAGTTTCTTTTGTTCCATATTATTTGTCGCTTTACAATTTCAATGATGCATTAATTACATATTTTTTTTAATTATACATTTATTAACTCTCCAACACTATTTTTTCATTAATTAGTGAAAACCTATTTAGGAACGGAGGGAGTACAATTTTTATTCCCTCATTTACGACTAAGATATTTTTGGTCTCATGTTACAAAAAAATACCTTTGATATCCCTCAATTTACAAATTAAAGCCTACATAAGTTTCTGGGGAATTTTTGGTATATCGAATATTACTTCCTTAATCTTTTTTTTTTTTTTTCGATTGTAGAAAAATATTAGCCATTCGACTTCTCAGTACTCCCTAAACTAGTGTGATTCTAATGCCCTTGAGCCTTAATTCGTTTATAGCGAAAATATAATTATGTAAATGCCTTAGCTAGCTTGCAGTTACAATATGCTGTTTAGTGGTTCATCAAATAAATCCTTCGTTTTCACTAGCTAGGTTGCTATTATAGACTTGTGTTTTTGGGTGCAGATGTTACAAACACCATTACATATGGCTGCTAGTTTCAATAGAGTCGAGATAATAGAGTATTTGCTCGACTGGGAAGGACAAGGAATAGCGGAGATGGAAGCTAAGAATGTCGTACGTACCCCGAAAATATTTAATTGCAATTGTTTCAAAAGATAACCATATCATATATATTAATTTTTCATGCTATATATATATATATATATATGTTGCTTCATTTAATTTAATTGGCTATTGCAGAATGGTGAGACCCCGTTGCACGTAGCAGCTAAGAATGGATATAACGAGGCAGTCACGATGCTTCTTAATCGTGGTGCCTATTCTAAAGCTACAACAAATGTACTACTATCTTCTACTTGTGTATCCAATTTTTTTAAATTTAGCTATGTACAAGTAACTTATTTTTCTATCGAGTTTTTCATTTTTGCACCTTCTCGCAGAACCTCATGACTCCATTACAACTTGCTACTTGTTATGCACTGCGATCGAAAAACTACTTGACAGTGAAAACATTGTCAGAGAGCAATGCTAATTGCTTGGTGAAACGTGATGGAATAAATGGAAAGATGGATGAGTTTGAACGTGAACTATCCAAGATAGTCGGACTTCGTGAGCTTAAACGACAGCTCAAGACATGGGCAAAAGGAATGCTCATGGATGAGAAGCGTCGTGCCATGGGAGTAAATCTTGGACCAAGAAAAGCACCTCATATGGCATTCCTTGGAAATCCCGGGACAGGTATTTTCGATGAATTTTCCTTATATATCTTTCAGTGTTTTTATTTATAAGGATTGTTTTTTTCTAATTGGATCTTTGAGTATTTATTGTGCAGGTAAGACAACCGTAGCACGAATCCTAGGCAAACTACTTCAATCTGTTGGTGTACTTTCTTCTGATAGTGTAACCGAAGTGCAAAGATCGGATTTGGTAGGAGAATATATTGGACAAACCGGACCAAAGACTAGAAAGAAAGTATGAAAATTTTTAATGTTCCGTAATGTTCTTAAAGCTTCTTCGATGTTTTAATAATTTTGGATTGATGCTTTTGCAGATCGAAGAGGCAATGGGGGGGACTTTGTTCGTGGATGAAGCATACCGTTTAGCACCCGAGCGGAGCGCTGGTCATACCCAAGACTATGGTGTGGAGGCATTGGAAGAGATAATGTCTGTTTTGGAAGATGGAAATATTGTGGTCATTTTTGCTGGCTATACCGAGCCGATGAAGCGTGTTTTCTCTTCGAACGAGGGATTTTGCCGAAGAGTTTCTCACTTTTTCACATTTGATGATTTTACATGCAAAGATCTTGCGCAGATGCTGAAGATAAAGATGAGCAAGCAAGATGAGAAGAGTCGACTGTTCGGATTTAAGTTGCATCCCTCGTGTACTTCTGGTGCTATTCTTGAATTGATAGAGAAGAACTCTACTGAGAAGCTGCGGAACAAACTGAATGGAGGTTTGGTTGATCATATGCTGAACAATGCTAGAGAGAATCTTGATTCGAGGCTGAATTTGGATTCGACAGGTGATGAACTATTGACAATCACTCTAAGCGATTTGGAGGCTGGACTTAAAATGTTATCGCGACGAATGAATGTGGAGTGAAAGAGAGGATAAATGGAGATGAGAAGTTGGTTTAATATAATTTGTGTGTGAATGAAAATGTGTGTTGTGCAAAGATCATTGTACAAGTCCAACATCTATACTTCCTTTGAGATGAGTGTCTAGTTTCAATTTACTTATGTTTGTATTAAATTGAATTCATTTAATCAGTTATTAAGGAAATAAGTACCAACGGAACAGAAGATTTCTCACTCAGTGCAGTCATTTATTTGAGATTGAGATATTTATTAAACCAACTTTTGGGCAGATTTGTTAGGACATGAGTATTTGATTAGTAAAATATAGAAAGTTTGTTGGCAGTACGTTTTGCTTTAGAGTCCATTTAATTGAAAGGGGTTTTTGTGCATAAGTCTCCAATCAAATATTTTTATTATTCTATTATTCTAGGTTTAGGGACTATATTTCTTTCATCAATAAGTTCATCCATTTAATATTTATTATAAAAAAAGGAAATATTCATGTATATGCCAATATTACCACAATCCTTTATATCCAATTCTTAATTGTAATTTGTAACCCCAATTTAATCAATTTTGTCCACAAAAATCCAATTTTGACCACAACAATTTAATTTTGACTTTTTTTTTTCAAAAACTTTTTGTTTTGCAGCCGGATTCCGGCATTGACCGGCGTTGACTTTTTTTAGTATTTTTTTTTAGTTTTCTTTTTTTTTTTTCTTTTTTTTACGTCCGCCGCTAAACGTTGACCATAATTGTGCTGTCACTGACAGTAAATTAACGTAATTATATTGTCAATTGCAATTAGTTAATGTAATTGTACTGCAGTTGACAATACATTTATGTAATTGTTTTGCCGTTGACAGTAAATTAACGTAATTTTTTTTTTTTTTTGTTATTTTTTTTATTTTTTTTTTATTTGTTGACAAGTCAACGTAATTATATTACTGTCGTTGACAGTAAAATAACTGTAAACACAATAATATTACTGTCAACAACATCAATATTATTATTTTTTTGGATTTTTTGTTTTGTTTGAGTTATTCACGGAGTAACGTAATAATATTACTGTCTATTATTGTAATATTACTGTAAACACAATAATATTACTATGGTTGACGGTAATATTACTGTTGTTATAGTAATATTGATGTCAACCACATCAATGTTATTATTTTGTTTGGATTTGTTTGTTTGTTTGAGTTATTCACGGAGTAACGTAATAATATTACTGTCTATTATTGTAATATTATTGTGGTTGACGGTAATATTACTGTTGTTATAGTAATATTACTGTCACTCACAGTAATATTAATTCTTTTGGCTTTTTATTATGTTTACATTTGTTGAACAGTCAACATATTAATATTACTACTCTATTACACAATAATAATGAGTTTTGTTGTGTTAATATTACTATGCTAGAGATTAATATAGTAATATTACTGTGTTAAACTGTAATTTAGTTAACTTTACTGTGTTTAACAGTAATATAGTTAATATTATTGTCAATCACAGCAATATTGTTGTTTAAACGAAAAATAAAATGTTACATAAGAGAGAAAAAAAAATAAAAAAAAAGGTGAACGCTGGAGACTGGCGAAAAAATCCGAAAGAAAAAAAAAATCGAAAAGTCAACGCCGGAAACCGGCGGCAAAAAAAATTTTTTGAAAAAAAAAAATTTTGGTCAAAATTGAATAATTTGTGAAATTTGAGGTCCAATTGAGGTTAAATTAAATTAAAGATGAAATTGGAGCATATTAAAGTATGAGGGGCTATTTTAGTCTTTTACAAAAATGTGGACCATGTGTGGACTTATTTGTAAAGAAGTTTTTTGTCTGGATCTCTTTATGAATAAGTACCCATTGATGCGCTTATTTGTAATGACCCCTAATTGAAAAGTTTAATAGCATCCCAATTTACCGACACATTACACAAATCTGTTTTATGTTTTGTTAATATATACTCTCTCCGTCCCATATTTTATGTTGTTTTGGGTAGTTGTGCGTATATTACGTTAATCAATAAATATGAAATAAATTAAACAAAAACAAAATATTAAAATACCCTTGTCATTAATTGTTTTTTAATTAACTAATTAGGGATTATTTCACGAAACCCTCTCATCACAAAAGTCCAATTACAATGAGCGCAAATTTATTTCTTATTTTTAAGATAAATCCAAAACATTTTATTAATAAAAATTAATTAATTTATCACAATTATACCCTTACCTTATTATAACGTATGTTAGGGTTGAATATAAATATACCTAATATATGTTCCCTTAATATCACGTTCTCAATCTCACCCACAAATCTCACTTCACAAATCTCGCCCTTGAATATAACATCCATCACTTTTTTTTTCTCTCTAGATTTTATTTTCTTCTTTCTTCTTTTCTATTCACCGTTGCAGATCTCCTTCCGTTCACCTCTTCTTCTCTCCCACCGGCGATGCCCCAACCCCCATCCGGCACCGCCCCAGCCGCCGCCCAGCCCCGCCCGGCACCGCTCCAGCACTCGCCCGGCGCCGCCTCAGTCCCCGCCCGGCGCCGCCCCAACCTCCACCCCTATTTCCTCTCTCTTCACCGTCGCCGAACGATATCTATGGGTGGTACAAAAAGGTACATATTTTTTTTCTCGCTTCAATCATCTTTCAATGGTTTTAGGGTTTGTGGGGAAGGTTCCTATTTGATAACGATATTGTGAAAAAGACTATTAATTCTTATCAATTAATTTTTTTTCTTGATCAGATTGATACAGTGACCCTCGTCGACCCTGTTGGTGGTGGTGTACTGATCTTGCACTTTTTCCTGGATATAGTAGTGACTTACGTTTTAAATAGCGGATTTTTGAATAGTGAATTTATGTTTTTTTTAAGATGTGTTAGTAGTGGATTTCGATAAATTTGTTGTTGATTATGTTATTATTAAAGTGGATTACGTTAATTTTTCGTAATTGGTCTTGCACTTTTTTCTTGGACATAGTAGTGGTTTACGTTTCTAATAGTGGCTTGCGTTTCAAATAACGAGAAGAAGATGATTACACGGACTATGCTCTAGGGTTCATTGGAGAGAAGATGGTGTCTTATATAGTGGGTTTCGATGTTTATATAATTTTGTATCAATAGTGGTTTTCATATTTATATAATTGTTTTATGCAGAGTGGTTTTCATTTTATATAGATGTTTTCATAGAGTGGTTTTCAAAGTTATAGCGGATTTCGAAGTTTATAGTGGATTCCACACTTTGATAAATCTGCTCGATGTTTTTTTATATATTAAAATAATAAAAATTAATCGAATTAAAAAACAATTAATAAAAAAATAATTAAACAAAATATTTTTTATTTAAGAAAAGTGGGAAAAAAACATTTAAAAAAACCGAAATTAAGAAAAACAAAACTATTAAAAATGAAATTAAAAATAAAACTATTTTTTAAAAATTCAAAATGAAAAAAATGAAATATAAATAAGGAAAAAAAATTAAAAAGAAAAAACCAAAAATAAAAAAATTACAAAATAAAAGAAAACCATTAAAAAGAAAAGAAAAAATAGAATTTGAAATGGCGTAATATGGGAGATATTAAGGGGATTAGTATATTTAAAAAATTAATTAATTTTCCTTAATAATAAATGGGGGTATTTTGGATAATTCATGTCAATTGGGTTTATAACAAATATCAATTAATAAAAATGGATTTATTATTAAGTAGAAATTGAATTAGGGGTGTTTGTCATATAGCCCCAACTAATTAAGATTTAAGAGTGACAATTAATGTTTTATTGAATCTCTAAAATGATAAATAATTTAGGGAAAAAAAATAATCCAAAAAGACATCGAATATGGGACATATGAAGTATATTTTAGAGGTTCTTCAATAAAAAAAACCCCAAGACTTTCATTAATAAGGAGATGTCCAACTCATATGTTAGTCTTTAATATAAAAGCATGCTCATTTCCCATCCTTAATAATCCCAAAATTATCGTTCCACTATCTTTTTCCCACCATTTTTCACTCAACACTATGTCCTGGAAAATTTATATTTGCTTTCGATCATCTTCTCGGTATTGTGTCCATTGGTTATTCGTCACCAACTGGTGTAAAGCACGTCTGATAAGTTTATTTAATCATGACAACAATAAACACAAAATGAGTGTTGAAAACTAAAAGAAACTTTGAAGAGATCAATCGATTGTACATAGCCAACCTAATCGAATTATTCATGATAAATAAATTTTACTTGCACAGCATCCCATGAACAATGATGATTCAACTACACAAATCGTATGTATGTAGAGACGGGTTCCACATTTCTAGGTGAACATCTATTATTAAACGCTAGATTCAGAGTGTGAACAACACAAGGTACCCAATAAACATGAGGATACCAACCTTCGATGAGTTCACCAGCCACCTTAGATTTGCTCCCATTATCAGTAATGATTTGGACCACTTTTTGATGTTCCACCTCAACGATAACTTATTTTAGTAAACCTGCGATGAAGTGTTTATCTTTTAGTTCAGCAGAACAACTAACATAGTTGATAAACATCGGCCTAGAGTCACAACAACCATAATATTGATCAACGGACTTCTTTGTGGGTCACTCCAACCATCACTCACGATGTTAACATCCTATTCAGACCATGTGCTCTTGATCGGCTCTAAAAACCTCTCCGCATGCGTCTTTTCTTGTTCTAGTAATATGGTTATGAATTTGTTATAACCAGGAGGAGGATAACACGGTATCAAGTTATTACAAGCAAATAAAAAAATAGTCACATAGTAAGGATTCCTAGCAAAATTAAAAAGGCGAACCCGCAGTATAAAATATTCTAGCATCTCTCAATCCAATTGATTTCTAGCATTAGCAGGAGGAGGATAACACGGTATCAAAAAAGATAACATAGAGTTATGGGGAGTTAATGGATGACATGGCTCCCCCAATATTTCTTAAATCACCCATAACTCTTTGTTGTCTCCACCACTTCCTGAAACCAATAGTCCGTTAGAACTCTATCGTAATAATGTATCCAATGCATTATCCCATTAGAGTTTATAACTACGCTTCAAGGGGGTGAGTGTAATTATCGATACCACAGGGACCCTAAAGTTATTTAAGCATATCTCAGGAGTGTGGATGTAATTTACCCTATTTTTTTACTTGAATGAATTTCATTGATTTTTGGGCCTGTTTTGGGCCTACATTTGGGCTTGTTTTTTATTGATTTTTTTTATTTCTGAATTTTGAGTTGATTTATTGATGTTTTTGGGCTGATTTTCGGGCCCAAATGAGCCACAACAAAACCGAAAATCGAACCATTATTGAAACCGGACCGATAATTTTATGAACCGAGAAGGAACCGAAACTGAACCGAAACCGATCGGAACCGATCGGTTTGGTTTTTGGTTCTTTAGGAACCGAACACTTCGGTTCTGGTTCAGGTTTGTGCCTAAAACCGAAGCGAACCGACCCGTTCTCACCCCTAACTGGTCATATCTTGGACTCTTTATTTATTTAATGACTGTTGAGAGGTTGATGGTTTGAATATCTTTGGTTATTTGTGTTGCAAGACTATGTTATAAACTTAATTTAAAAAAAAAAAAAAGAATTATTAGAAATAAAAACAACAAAAATTGAAAAACAATAAACACGGATCGGTACAGATAGGTCTCATCTCTTTTTGTCTGTCTCTGATTTAATTTTATTTTGATAAAAAATAAAGAAAATGAAATGAAAAGTAAAGTTGAAAAAAGAAAAAGGAAATCTGGTGGCAGCCGCATTCTTTTTTTCTCTACAAAAACCAATATATACAATATACATACACACACGCAAACACACACATAAATACCACCCCGTCATGTAGTGAGGCACCAATAATCATCCCTTTCTTCTTCTTCTTCTTCTTTCTCACCATTAATTTCATATTTATATTTTTTTTCCTAACTCGTATTCTTTCTTCAGCAAAATCATCTATGGCTGAGCCACCTAATTATGCAGAGCACGAGTCCGGCGGCAAGTCGTCCACCATGGCCACCACGACGGGCTCGAAACACCAGTTGAAGAGAACCAGACTAATTAATAGTGATGATGATGATCATCCAGAGGTGATTAATGAAGTTAACAAGAAGAGTAATACAGGTAATATTATTAATAATATTAATGATAATAATAATATGAGCTGCAAGCATCCCGTGTACAGAGGTGTGAGAATGCGGGCATGGGGTAAATGGGTTTCTGAAATCCGTGAGCCCAAGAAGAAGTCTCGTATCTGGCTTGGCACCTTCGCCACGCCGGAGATGGCCGCCCGGGCCCACGACGTCGCCGCACTCGCCATCAAGGGCGGCGATTCCGCCATCCTCAACTTCCCCGAGTTATCTCACCTTCTCCCCCGCCCCGCCACGTGCTCCCCGCGCGACGTTCGGGATGCCGCCAACAAGGCTGCCCTAATGGACCACCTCCACCACCGTGATTCGTCGTCGGAGGAGGACGTTTCGACGGTGGCGCCGGAGGAGCTGGGGGAGATAGTGCGGCTGCCGAGTCTGCTGGGAACGAGTTGTTATGAGTCGGCCGAGGATTTGGTGTTCTCGGACGACGTCGGAATCGGAATCGGAATCGGAATCGGAATCGGATGGGATTACTACTACATTAATCGGCCGTTGTTGGAGATGAGTTTAGATGATGATTATAATAATGTTTTTTTCTTCCAATAAATTAAAAATGTACACTAGTAGTTGAGGATATATGATGTCTGCCAATTTCGAAGGTCATAATTACTCATGAAAGTTGACCTCAATGTCAATGGTGTGTGTATGTGTTTGTGTGGTGTTTTATGTGTTTGACCATTTCATTTTTTTTATTTTTTTTCTTTCCTTTGTGCTCTTTTTAATGCAATATATTGGATGGATCCCTTTATTAACATTTTCATAAAGAAAAAGTAATACAATTACTTAGCACTTCCAAATACTTGCCTTCTCATCAATTCTTCTACTTTTCCATTTTCTACTTCTGACAAAGTGAAGGTGTATGTAAACAATAATTAATCATTTAATTGTATAACATAAATATTTATTATTTTTAGTGTCTATTTATAATGTGTAACATAAAATAAAAGGTTTTATTTGACATACAATTGTGTACTGGCACTTTTTTTTTTTTTTTTTTTGAGTAAATTCAAGTCCATTACAAGGGGAAGTAGGGGAGGGGGGGACTCGAACCCTAGACCGTTACCCTATTGGTAACTGCTAGGTACCAACTCTCCTAATGAGGGTTGGTGTACTGGCACTTTAATTATACGGGATTATAAATTAGGGTTGTCTAGGGTGAATATTCCAGCAACACCGCTCATGTTTGCGCTATACCATGAGAATTACATTGGATGATTATTAACCGTTGATCTGCACACAATCACACACACTTATGTATATGTGTGTAATTTAGTGAGAAATTATTTCACCACATTAACAATTAATAATTACCTGGTGTATTTCACCAGGTGTAGCGTCTCAAAGACCCACAGCTGATCATATGAGTTGTGCCTCTCAAATTGCGCTATGTGTCCCATCAACACAATTGCATTTTTAATGATTTGCGTATTGCTTGAAACACCCTTATTACAAATATTTAATATTTAAAATGCATGTTAGCATTCAAACTTATAACCCCTTCAAGTATACATGAATACTTACCATTAGGACACAACATATTATCGAAAATAATCTAACAATAAGCATATATATATCACAACGCTACAATCTATAATGATTATAAAACTTATATAAATATTGTTAAATAAATTACTAATTCTCATATACTTATTATTATATATTAAAATATCCAATATTAACAAATCTATATATACTAAATTTCAAAAATCTTACGAAATGCGGATCAACTCGTGTAATTTAAAAATGGATTTCGAAAGAATTACGTCTGAATTGAATCGTAAATCGTAATATTTGAATCAATTAAGCTCATGTGTTTTCAATTCGAAAACAATATTCAAAGATTTGAAACGATTAAGCTCAAGTCATTTCATTTCGTAGACAATATTCAAATATTTGAATCGGTTAAACTCAACAATTTACAATAATGTATTAATCGAAGTAACTAAGTATAGTTAAAGTTTAGTAATTTTTTTTTATTGAATTTTATCATAAAAAATAATAAAGTTTAATTTGTAAGATCGTAAGATTTAATCGATTCAAATATTATGGTTGGATTAAATTTTACGATTTACGATTTCATTCTTACAATTTTTACGAAATATATTTTTTTTTATTTTTTTTGTTAAAATTGAATTAAAAGGATGTTAGGTTTTAGTTATAAATAGTTAACTTGGTTAATACGTTATTATTGTCAATGGTTGAACTTAATCGATTTAAATCTTTGAAAAACATTTAGAAATTGAACAGACTTGAGCTTAATGGATTCAAATCTTACGATTTGATTCTTACGTATGTTAGTAAAAATTTATTATTTTTTATGATAAATTTAAATTAAAAAGATATTAAACTTTAATTATAAATAGTTACTTCAATTAATACGTTCTTGTCAATTATTAAGCTTAATTGATTCAAATCTTTGATTAACGTTTACTAACTGAAAGGATTTGAGTTTAAATAATTCGAATCATACTATTTGATTAAATCATATATTAAAAGAAAAATCACAATATAATATTTTGAGTATATAGTTTTTATTTTAATGTAAGAAAACTAATTGGAATGAGTTATAATCTTTTTCTTTTTCTAATTAAATAAACATCTTATTTTATTTTTTATTCGATTTGTAACACTAACAGTTTAATAACCTAAGTGAGCTTGTATTAAATCATGCATTTGTTTATATTTAATTGAGTATCCTTTATGTTTTTCTATAGTGGAGTTTATTAATTTATAATTAATAATAGATGTTTGGGGATATTGAACCGCATTTCTTTATGTTTTGTAAACTTTATTACATCAAATTTGTTAATAATTTATTTAACATTATTTAATGATAATATATGTCGCATTTAATAATCTATTTAACATTATTTAAATACTTATATTTATTTTCACTTTACATTGTGTCTTACCAATATATAAAATAATTATTAGAAATATTTTTATAAATAATGTGGCCTTATGGTCAGCAACATTGAATGTATTAAAATGTCCCAAGTCCAATTCTGAACTATGCAATTTTGGACAATTATTCATATAATTGCTTAAGTCGGATTTCTAATACCGCTTGACTTATCCAATTGGATACCGCATGCAAGTGCTATGATATTAAAACCGTGGACACTGCCAATGTCGTTGCTTGATTTTTTGTGAACTTGATTTTCCTTTTAAATTCCTAACATTTACCCAATAATCATATGTTTAACTATATTCACCTAAAACATAAAATAACAATACTAAAATAACATCAAGCCAATAAAAATACCAAAGGAACGAGTTGTAATTTAAGTGTGAAAGCTATGAAATATGGTGCAAATCATGCAATCAAAGTATATAATATGAAGCAGAAGCTCAAACCCGATACATAAAAAAACTCAAAGTATACGTATATATATCTTCTCGTGTACTCTCATCTCTCATACTCTTACAAAGCCACAATGCCCCATTTCTATAGTATATAATATGACCCCCATAAAACCTCCATTTAATATAAAATTAAAGAAATTTATGGTGTTTTATATAGGAGAATAATGATTTTGAAGGTTTCAAACTAGTGATCTAAATAAGCTCATCAAACTAAAAGTGGTCAAAATTAATATTATATTTTTATAATAAAATATATTATTTTTTATTAAAATAGCCCAACAATTTATATGTACAAGGCTTGCGCGGGTCTACTTGGTAAAATCACACTACAAGAAAACAGGGCTTCACCGACGGAAAATGTTTTGTTCATTGAAAGAAAGCCACTGTTAGACTTTCTTGTGGAAATGTCAAATGAATTGAAGTTCAAGAACATGGTTCTTTGTTGTCGGATGTATGTTCACAACATAGAGAAGGTAAATAAATTAAGAATAAGCATTCTTGGAATCATTTACTCCATTTTATAGTGTAAAATATTAATTGTATTGTAATACATATCTGATCATGTATACTTATGGACTAAGTATTGATGTGGCATATACTATTGATACGTGTACTAATTTAGTCATAGATGACTAAGGACTTGCATGACTAAGCATGCAATTCCTTCTGTATAAATTCGTGGCTTTTGGCTACTGTAATTTCCACTTCTCACGCAAGCATCATTACTCTCTTATACTTATTAATAATATAAGTATTTATATGTATTATCTTGAGAGCTAATAGGGTTTATTCTATAACACGTTATCAGCACGAGTTTTTGCTCGATAGGGATTTGTTATTTTCGTATTTTTCTTTATGTTTTATTTTACGAAAATCCAGATCCTCGATCTATTGTCGAAAAGACAAACGAGAATGATTAGCGAATACTTCGGTATTTTTTACGCTATCATTTCTCAAAGGATATGATGGATTCGTGTATATTAATCTATTGCTTATCTGTTGATTGAATTGCTGCTGAAATTATATTTGCAAGCTTGTGGATCCCAAGCAGTGTTATAAGCACGTGCTAATTTTAACAGATCTGTGGGTCGATTTAGAGGCCAAGATATTAACTCTGAGCATGATGCTCGTTGAGTAAAAGATATAATAATCTCAGTTGAAAGTCGATTTAGAGACTATGAGATTAACTCCGAGCATAAGCTCGTGGAGTTGGAGAAATAATAATCTCCCTTTAAAGCCGATATAGAGGCTATCCTTTTAACTCCGGGCATAGTACCCGTAGAGCTTAACAGAGGCCGTATAGAGGTCTACTATAACTCCGAGTGAAAAACTCGTTGAGTCAAGACGTTGGAATTCCCGTCAAATAAATAAAATACAGCTCCGAGTCTAAACTAGTTGAAGCAAGAAAGCCGTTTAGAGGCTAAATATTTAATATAACTCCGAGCAGGGCCGGCCCTGACCTTTTTAATGCCCGGGGCGAAAAAGATAAATTGTGCCCTCGATTTTATTTTTCTATAAATCTTTTTATAAAATAATAATAAATTATAACAAAAAGAAATTTAAATATCAATAAAATGCTGTTTAAAAATATTCAACAGTAGAAAAAACCCACATATTAAAAAGAAATTGTCATAACATTTCAATTTTAACACAACACAATGAAATAAAAAAATGTTTGAACTTCCATCCCAGCAAAAAATTGTTTTTTCTCCCAATCTTCCATCATCAGCTTTCAAAGAAATTATCACCTCATGGTATAGCTAAACACCTGCATATCAAACAAAATAAGTGAAATAATTCATTGAAAATGTTTTCGAGTTGCACTTTTAGAGGCAAAGTCATCAATGATATCGTCGTACTCAATATTTTCCAACATATCTTTTTCAATAGTTAAAAGTGCTAACCCATTCAACCTTTCTTGAGACATTGTCGTCCGTAAATAATTTTTTAATAATTTTAATTTTGAAAAGCTTCTCTCTGCTGATGCCACAGTGACAGGTATTGTCAACAAAATTCTATAAGCAATCATCGCATTTGGAAACATATCAATTGTTTTTACAAACTCTAAAATTTGAAAAGATGTCCATGGCTTATTTGCATTACATGCTTCATTCGGTAACATCACTTGCAACACCTCTAGTTCAGAGCATAAATATTTTGCATCAATATCGGAACTCTCACCATGTCTTAAAGCATTTTCAAGATTCACACAAGAACTCATCAACTCATTACCATCCAATGAAATCAACTTTGCAACATCAAATAAAAAACCAAATATTGATTCAAAACACTGCATTTGTTCAAACCTGCTTCTCAATTGACCAATAGCAATATCCACTACTAGAAGAAAATAATCAATTCTAAAAGATTCTTCCGCAGATTGATTTTCCCTTTCGGTATTAGAAATCTCATCAAAATGTCTCTTTCTAGCAATTCTACGTTTCTCGAAAAAAATTGGTTCAATTTCCATTTGAGATGCTATTTTTTTAGCGTCAATCATAGCAGAAGAAAATCCATTTTCTCTATACATTTCAAAAAAAGAAACAAGCCCAGTTAATTGTTTTATAGCAATATCAAGACGCATATCCTCGTATTGTAACTTTTTGCTAACTAAATTAATTTTATGCAATATATCATGCCAAATAACCAAGCTCAAAATAAACTCAAAACTTGAAAGTTCACCGGAGGCCAAAGTGTAAGCATCCCTACTTAATTTCGCATCTTCACTAATTTCTGCTAATTTAAATAAAGCTTCTCTTATTTGGGAGACTTGGGACAATATTGCCTTAACAGATTCAATATGACTTTCCCATCTTGTCATGGACAATGATTTCAAAGTTAATTTATCAATATAATCAAGCAAAACATTCCATCTCTTTGTTGAATTAGCAAACACATTATATATACATTGACATGCTCCAAAAAATGATTTTGCTCGAGTACAAGAATTTGCCATATCACAAATAACTAAATTAAGACAATGAGAACCACATGGCATGTAAAATGCTCTAGGATTAATATCAAGCAATCTTCTTTGCACACCTTGATTTTTACCTTTCATATTAGATCCATTATCGTACCCTTGCCCCCTCAAATTATCAATATCAAGTCCTAAAGATTGTAAGACAACTTGTAATTCATTAAAAAGTCCTAATCCCGTTGTATCGTCAACATTTAAAAATTCTAGAAAGTACTCTTCTATTGTAATTGGAGAAGATGAGACAACTACGCATCTCAATATCAGAGTCATTTGTTCTTTATGACTTGCATCTGGTGTACAATCAAGAATCACTGAAAAATACTTTGCTTCTTTGATCTTTCTAATTATTGCAGTTTTCACCTTAGAAGATAAGATAGATATCAACTCATCTTGAATTTTGTGACTGAGATAGTGATAATGTATCTTTTTATTACGAATTAGGCGAAAATGCTCTTGCATTATTGGATCAAAATCCGCAATCATTTCAAGCATGCCTAAAAAATTACCATTACTATCTTCATAAATTTTTTCATGTGTACCACGAAATGCCAAATTATGTGTAGCAAGACATTTAACAACGGCAATTATTCTCAACATTACATGTTTCCAATGTTTTGTGTCTTTTCTAATCTGTTCTTGCAAATCTTTATCAATTGTCTTATTTTTATTTAATCGCATTTCTAATTCAACACAAGCTCTCAAATTAGTAAGGTGTTCAACACTATGTTCATGTTGCTTCAACTTATCACCCAAATGTTTCCAATCGTTAACCCCCTCGCTTGCTAAATTACTTCTAGTGTGCATTACTTTGAACAACTTGCAACAAAAACAAAATACTTTATCTAACTCCTTTGAGTAAACCAACCATTTTCTATCCCGAGTTTCACCGTTTGGTAGCATCTGCACATAATATGTATATGAAAAATGTCTAGATTCTTTATCCAAAGGAAACTTGAGATCGTATTCTTTTTTGGGACCCTTTTCAACAAGTAAATCTTTCATTTTTGTATCCAAACCATCCCAAACTCTTGGGTCAAAAATGTCTAACACATAGCTTGTTTTCAAATGGTCATTTTCATTCCCATCATTCTCATCAATATGTTTATTTTCTTCATTTTCATTCACATCATTCTCATTTTCTACTAATTCCGCATTCACAGCATTCTCATTTTCAACAAATTCAGCATTCACAACATTTTCATTTTCTACAAATTCAACATTTATGGCATCTTCATTATTTAATAATTCTTCATTTGCATCAAAATTATTTTGTTGACCACGAACTAAATTTGCAGGACCAAAATATCTATTCAAAGAATACTCTAAACTTTTTGCAATCTTTTCTTGTTTTTTTTTTCTTTGCCTTTTTTGAGCTCCAGATAATTGTTTCATGCTTATAGAAGTAAATTAAACAGTACAACTCAATCAAAAGAAGCACACAGAAAAAAAAAAGCACACAGAAAGAAAGATGAAAAAAAGACACCACCAAAAAATTATTAATAAAAAAATAAAAGAACAATAAAACCTGATGTACGCAGCCTTCTTGTATTTAACCAGTGAATTGTGATAGAGTCAACTTCTTACACTTTCAATTGTTGAATATGTTAATCTGCAAAATACAACAAATAATCAAAATTACATAAATGATATTAAGAACAAAAGAAAATATAAATTAAGTAGTGTATTTTATTAATAAAAACAGTGAGGGTATTGGTTACCTTTCCCCAATTGATTGATGAAATCACAATTTACACAAGCTTTAGAATTGAGCACTTTGAACACACAGAATAATCTCCCTGGGTTTGAAAATAAATAATATAAAATCAATATTACAGTCACCCAATTTCAAAGATCTCGATTTTGAGAAAGATGTGGAAAACTTGAGAATGGCTTGGAACGGGAGAAAATCAGAGAAGATGGAGAAAAGTTTAGCTAAAACGATAAAAAAATAAGTGAGTAAAAATTGAAATTGAGTTCATTTAAATTGACAAATGGGTGCAAAAATATCGGTAATTTAAAAGATGCACGTTGGAATTGAACAAAATTAAAGAGATACATGGAGAGATTTATGGATTTAGTTGGAGAGATTTATGGGCAGAAGATTAAGAGTTATTGTATGTTTGGGGTTGCAGCCGTTTAATGTGGTTGAGAAGTTTAGGGAAAAAATATAAATAAATATAAATATTTATACGTATATATAAATAGATATATAGGAAAATTACATAAAAATTTGGGCCCCCTAGCACTAATGGGCCCTGGGCGGTTGCCCAGTTTGCACCGGCCCAGGGCCGGCCCTGACTCCGAGTCTAAACTCGTTGAAGCAAGAAAGCCGAGTTAGAGGCTAAATATTTAATATAGCTCCGAGTCTAAACTCGTTGAAGCAAGAAAGCCGATTTAGAGGCTAAATATTTAATATAGCTCCGAGTCTAAACTCGTTGAAGCAAGAAAGTCGATTTAGAGGCTAAATATTTAATATAGCTCCGAGTCTAAACTCGTTGAAGCAAGAAAGCCGATTTAGAGGCTAAATATTTAATATAGCTCCGAGTCTAAACTCGTTGAAGCAAGAAAGCCGATTTAGAGGCTAAATATTTAATATAGCTCCGAGTCTAAACTCGTTGAAGCAAGAAAGCCGATTTAGAGGCTAAATATTTAATACAACTCTGAGTCTAAACTCGTTGAGACAAGAAAGCCGATTTAGAGGCTAAATCACAAATATAACTCCGAGCCTGAAGCTTGTTGAGTCAAGACGTGATAATATCCGTCAAAAGCAAGACCAAATATCTTAATATATCTCCGAGCCTAAAGCTCGTTGAGTCAAGATGTGATAATATCCGTCAAAAGCCGATTTAAAGACCAAATATCTGAAGATATCTCCGAGCCTGAAGCTCGTTGAGTTAAGACGTGATAATATCCGTCAAAAGCCGATTCAAAAGGCCAAATATCTGAAAATATCTCAGAGCCTGAAGCTCGTTGAGTTAAGACGTGATAATATCCGTCAAAAGCCGATTTGAAGGCCAAATATCTGAATATATCTCCGAGCCTGAAGCTCGTAGAGTCATTAGACGAGGTAAAACCCGTCAAGAGCCAACTTAGAGGCTATTAATCACAAGCCCAAATTTAAAGGGTTTTGGGTTATCTTGTATCCAGTGTATATATATCTCTCTCGGAATATGTGATTCCCGAGATTGAGTTATTTTGTGTGTATCCATGTTTAACCTCTCTTGGAATGTGTGATTCCCAAGATTGAGTTGTTTTGAATAAACCCACATGTACATATCTCCCTTGGAGGATAAATACCCGAGGTCGAGCTGATTTTGATACACGTACATGAACAACATGGATGACTATTGCCTACTGAGATAGTGCAATTACACACTCAATATTCAATAATAAATATATTTCTCGAGTGTGACATTGTGCAAGGCACAAGTTAAAATCATATCAAATCCCGTGGAGATAATAGATGAATCCGGGAATGCAACAATTATGTTGCCTAATGATACTACGTATGCTTATTATATACGCGAAATATAGCATTTGCGCGTTTGCTGGCACATATTATTGTGCAGCTCTGGGAATGAATTTCGAGCACCCATTAGTATACGTTCACACTCAAAATGGACTGGCGGAATCTTTACGCGTCCAAATAATTGCTCATACTTTGCTGATGAGATCTAAACTCACTAGTGCAGCATGGGGCCATGCAGTATTGCATGCATCAGCACGGACTAAATTACGCCCCACTGCTTATCATATGCATTCCCCAATGCAATTGACATTAGGCTTTGAGCCCGATATTTCGCACCTTCGCACATTTGGTTGCGCTGTGCAAGTGCCAATTCCTCTTCCTCAGAGGCCTAAAATGGGTCCCCAACGCCGACTTGGCATATACGTTGGGTTTGATTTACCGTCGATTATTTGGTTCTTGGAACCAATGACGGGTGATTTATTTACCGCTAGATTTGCGGATTGTCATTTTGATGAAATATTATTTATACCGATTGGTAAGGATATTTAGAATATCCGTGATAATGATAAACAAAAATCAATCGAGAATCTCACATGGTGTGAGCAACGCTTAACTCATCTCGACCCACGTACCTCTGAATGTGAAAATGAGATCCATAGAATTATTCATTTACAAAATATTGCCAATAGACTTCCTGATGCATTTAATGATGCCAGTAAAGTTACGAAGTCTTATATTCCAGCTGTGAATGTTCCAGCTAGGATCGTTGTTCCTGAAGAACATGCGAAAATGAATGATGATCCCCCACGACAAAAACGGGGTAGACCAATTGGATCAAAGGACGTTGTTCCTAGAAAAAGAAAGGGGAAAATTGATGAACCCTCGAACCAAGTGGTTCCTAGTGAGAATGCTCCAGATGAATCTGTTGAGCCTGATATCGAAAAAGCGATATCAAATCTCGGGAATACCGAGAATCCCATAAGTTATTTCAATGAAATATGTGATATAAATGAGATAATCATCGCTTATATTTTTACATTCTCACTTTCTCAATAGATTGTTTACGATGATTATAATAATGAACAACGTTTTGTAATATTGCAGATTATATAATGCAGAGAAGAGTCAAATAAATAAATGGCGGTATACGCTATTGGAATGAGATGAGCCGATATGAAGTACGATTGACGGGCCATCTCAGAAGCTATATATTACTCAATTTCAAGGGGAGCAATAGTGCGCTGCATTCTTTTTCCCTTATGACTGGTTTTGGTCCCACTGGGTTTTCCAGCAAAGGTTTTTAACGAGGCAGCTTATGCACACGGCTTGGATTGAGTTATGCACTCTTTTTCCCTTCTGACCGGTTTTGTCCCACTGGGTTTTCCGGCTTGAGGTTTTTAACGAGGCATACGTACATTTCACTCATCCAATTTTACAGCCAACACGACAACAACAATACTAAGTCCAAGGGGGAGTATTGTAATACATATCTGATCATGTATACTTATGGACTAAGTATTGATGTGGCATATACTATTGATACGTGTACTAATTTAGTCATAGATGACTAAGGACTTGCATGACTAAGCATGCAATTCCTTCTGTATAAATTCGTGGCTTTTGGCTACTGTAATTTCCACTTCTCACGCAAGCATCATTACTCTCTTATACTTATTAATAATATAAGTATTTATATGTATTATCTTGAGAGCTAATAGGGTTTATTCTATAACAAATTGTAGTTTTTACGGTGCCAATTCTAATTTCTAGGAGAATGACGACATCGTGACTGCTTCATCTGAGAGCTTTGTGTAAAAATTTCTAAACATGATTCATGTGGAGAACGAATGAAATTTTATTGTCCTAGTTGATGTACACAGATATTTACCGAGTTGAGTTTTTTATGTAAATGGCTGTAGCATTTGTTTATCACCATTTATGAGTGATTTATATTTCTGATATTTATGCTAGTTTAATGCACACGAGTGTAAATTAGGTGATATTGATTACAAGTAATCAATAATAAATTAAAATAATTTTTTCACCAATGAAAATTCCGATTGGCAGAATTAGTTAATGAATCACTAACAGAATTAGGTAATATACATATAAATTAAACAAACAGTTTAAAAAAAGAAAAAAAAACTAATACATAAATAAATCAGCGAAAATGCTAAATGAAGGACCAGAAATGCTGAACGCAATTTGACCGAAAATTGCATATAAGGGCAGTATAGTACTTTCGCCTCTCCAAGGTGTATGTATGCCAAATGATGATTTTGGTTTGGGTTTATCCCTAGTTATTTTGGTACCTAGGGGTGTATATAAAATAAGCTCGATAGCGATCGACGATACTTTTTTGGTATTCTAAGCATACGGTTGTGTTGAATGTATAATACGACGCTTTTCAATATTTAAATTTAAAGATTTTTTTTTTAATTTATATAGCCATTACATGGCTCTAAAACATGTTTTAAAACATGATGTAACGAAAAGGTATCGCCGCTAAATGTCGTTATTTTAATTGCTATTGAATTTCTAATAATGTTTAATAAGTTACTAATACTAAATGTTAATTTTGTTTTCTTATATAATTTAAAATATTGAGTTTATAAACAATCAAGACAAAATTTAATGTGGTTGACATAAGTATCACTTAAAATTCAAGGAACAAAATAAAGAAATAAAACAATGAATAACCATCTTACAATATGATTACAACAATAAAATTTAAACATTCAAGTTTCCATCTCTATATCTTTCCAGACATGCTCGACAAGGTCATTTTTGGAGCATAAAAAAGCAAGTTATATCTCTAAGCCTCGCATAGTTGCTTAATATTCTGCAATGGTTATTGTGTCTCGACTAAGCGTAACAGGTTGCTGCACCGCCTGGACCATTCATGGATCCTCGACAAAATCATCACCTTCTTGATTGTTGTTGTCTTCTACGATCATATTATAAAGAATTATACAACATTTCATAATATCACCAGTTTGTGCACTATGCCATAATCGACAAGGTCCTGTAATGAACTCAAATCGAGATCATTAATGCCAAAAGTTCTTTCAACATCCTTTCGATATGCCTCTTGCAACCTCGTAAATAATTGTCTATCACGTTCTTGTGGACCAACGTGGATAAATACCATCTGCTAGATGATATCGTTACTTGTATACTCTACCATTTATAGTAAATCGAATATTTGTGGCTAGACCTTCGACAACATCATTGAAAATAGGTGAGTTATATAATACATTAACATCTTTACACGCACCTGGTGGTCCAAAGTATGAATGTCGAATCCAAGTATCATATGATGCTACGACTTCTAGTATTATTGTAGGTTTGCCATATCGCCTAAAATATGTACCAGCCCACGCGGTTGGAGAATTTTTCCATTCCCAATGCATACAGTCCACACTTCCTAGCATTCTAGGAAATCCTCCTTGCTCTGCTTTTCTAAATAGTCTAACCATATCTGCATTGTTAGGTCGTCGAAGATACTCCTCTCCATACGATGCAATGACAACACGAAAAAAATGCTTCAAAGCATTTGAAGATGTGGTAGCTGTTATTTTTAAATACTCGTCAGTTGCATGTGCAGGATATCTGTAAGCCAATATACGAAGTGCAGCTGTCATCTTGACATGGGGTAAAAAACCTTACTTTCCCAGCATCCGGCATTTGCTTAAAGTAATCATCAAAATGTACGATATCATTCATAACTCGGAAAATAATTCACGCCTCATACGATTTCTAGTTCGAAAATCTTCAGGAGGATATAAAGGACGATCTACAAAATAATCATTCATAAGTCCGTCATGCGCAACTATTCGGTCCCTTCTTATGGAATTCCGGCGTGATGATGTTCCTCCATGTTGTGTTTTGCACTTTCCCTGTGAAGCCAACACGAGTATTTGGTAGGGCTGGGACTTTGGGATCGGGATTCGGGATCCCGTCCCGTCCCGAATGGAATTTTACTATTTGGGACTAAAACTTCGGGAATTCGGGATTACGGGATTCGGGATCGGGATTAGGAACAAATACGGGATCGGGATCGGGAATTGGTTGAATCCCGATTGGGATATTTTAATCCCGAATTAGGAATTAAGAAAAAAAAAACTAATAAAACCACACACACACACACACACACACACACAAATATATATATATATATATATATATATATATATATATATATATATATATATATATATATATATATATATATATATATATATATGAGAAATACAATATAATATATCGTTTCAACTTATATTTAAAATTTTTAAATTTTATTTGTTCCAAGTTTTGTGGTAAAACTAAACAGTGCAAGAACAATAGTATGTATATAATATATTCAAATTGGTTTAGTGTATAAAATAATACTAATGGAAAAAAAAAAACAATATTTCTTAGTGTTTTAGGCAAAATATGGGATTCCCGATCCCAATCCCGAATTCCCGAAATATTTAGGGATACCGATATTATCGGGATTTAATAGTATGGGACGGGATTGGGATTTAAAATTTCTATCCCGAATCCCGAAATCCCGATCCCGAAAATCCCGAATTCCCGAAATCCCGTCCCGAACTCACCCCTAGTATTTGGTATTCCACTTACATCATTGTCGTCATTGTGTGGCCTTTATTGTCTTCGTTGTCGTCGGAGTTACCGTTTCCTTGTTGTTTCATTTTCTTTTTATAAATAGTTAACTAGATTGTATATAGAATGTGTGGTGATTGTGAATGTGTGGTGATTGTGTAACGGGTGAGGAGTAACATTATATAATAAAATGAATAGATAATAGATAATAATTAGATGGCCGAGATTGAACATGAAAATTCAATTTAATGGATTATAGTTGGATAAGATGATGAAAATCTGAATAAGATAATCAAGTTGTGGATAAGATGATTATATAAAAATTTAATGGATGAGATCAATTGAAATCATATCCAATGGTTGTAGTTCAATATTTCATATATTTTCAGATCTTTTCATGGACGAGATGTGGATAAGATAATTAGATAAAAAATTAATGGGCGAGATCAATTGAAATCATATCCAACGATTGTAGTTCAATATTTCATATCTTTTCAGATTTTTTCATTCGATCAAAATGTGTATAAAAATAATTAAGATTGTTCAAATAAAATTTAATTGTCCACAATCTCTTATACAAATAAAATTTGAGCCCCTAATCAAATTACTACATAAAATAATCCGTAACATGATTTAGAGACTCAAAATTATAGAACCCTCCATTGTGGAATTATTTTTTCAGTGACAGCATAATTCTATCAAATTTCCAAATCAGAATTTAGATACCTGATTTGGAGACTTCATTGGAGATGCACTTAAAGAGCAGTGGTACCGCAAATTATCGCTCCCTATATGATTCAAAGGTTATCACGATTCTTATTTTTAATTAATCACGACTCTTCGTTAAGTTCACAATCTTGGCCCATGGACTGAAAAATTTATACGCTTCCTTTTTATTTTTATTAATAATAACTAGTAATACACCCGTGCGATGCACGGTGAATATTATGATAATTGTTTCGTCATATTGTAACACATAATCGAATACATAGAGAAAAAATAATTCTAACAAATTTAGAAAAAAGTATGGTTTTTTTATTGTGAATATATATATATATATATATATATATATATATATATATATATATGTATATATATATATATATGGAGTGAATATTAGTAGTGGTCGTTAAAATAAATATGATGAACATTTTTCAATGATATTAGAAAGTTATATGAAATAATATAAATACTTATATGTTACACTTAAAATACATATATTGTTCTAACCAAATGATACAACACTTCTTCAATGCACCTACATCATCAATAAAAATAACATCACAATGATAATAAATTGTGGGTTCAAATCAACCATTACTATTAAAGTAACATCCACCAAAAAATATTTTTATTAAATTACCTTGGGAGAAAGTATGTTGGAGAGTACTTATTGCCAATAGACCTGTACGTGCATGAAATGTATTAATAAAAATAATAAAAAATATACCATATTGTTTGAAAATGTGATGTTAATAAATATGTACCTCAAATTCGTTGAAACACTTCTTTGTACACAACATTATTAGTGAAATTGCACAGTTTTCCCGATTCAGAGGAGATGAGTATTTTTATGCCAGACCTACTTTTTACTCTAGACAATGCCACATATTATTGTCCGTGGCTGAAAACAGGGCGTGGAAGGTATAGTCCGACATGTGAAAGTGTTTGTCCTTGACTTTTGTTAATCGTCATGCCAAATGAAACAATCACCGGAAATTGTCGCCGTTGAAATTTGATTGGCAATGTGCAATTTGATGGTATCAAAGTCATTCGAGGAATGAATACCATATCACCAACATGTTTACCAGAAAGAATCTTACAGTTAATAATGTGGGTTCCCATTTGAGTAACTTGAAGCCTAGTTCCATTGCACAATCCTCTAGCTTGATCAATATTTCTTATGAGCATAACCGGAACCCCAATTTTTTATCTCAACTTATGTGAAGGAAGTCCGGAGCATTTTATGGTATTGAGGAATTCTGCTGAATAAATTTCCGCGTTAACTTCAGAAGTTGCCTCATCTTTGCAAATATTATCTGAGCTTAAATATTCCTTCTCTTCTCCAGGGATGAGTGACGACAAATAATCATTAATAAAATCCACACTTTCATTAGTCGGTCCAAGAATTGCCCTACCTTGAAAGTAATCTGGAGTAAAAATATTACTTAAGAAATCTGGATAAACAAACTGCAACAACTCTGAAAAGGGGTCGTCCGAATCATGAATTAACATATCATGTGGAATTTCAATTGAAACTTCACCACCGTTTTCCTCTCCAACCTCACCATTACCAATTTTTAGTATCCGATCTGCAAATTCCTTTATTTCCTCTACAGTAGAGGAAGAAGTAGAAGATTGAAGTCTCATATTCTTGTGTAACGTTAGGACTTTACAATTTTTCCACAAAGGTGATGAATTGATCGTGGCATGAACAATATCTTGTCTGGATGCTTTTAAAATAACCGGCAAAACTTGCCTAAAATCCCCTCCAAGAACGACCACCTTACCACCAAAAGGTTCGTCCGACTGTAAGATAGATCTCATGGTGCTATCTAGTGCTTCGAAACAATATCTATGCATCATTGGCGCTTCATCCCATATAATAAGATTTGCTTTCATCAATAACTCTGCATGTGGACTTTGTTGACTGATGCTGCAAGTGGAACCCTCATGCACAATTATTGGGAGTCCAAATCTAGAATGAGCTGTTCTACCGCCGGGAAGTAGTAGGGATGCAATACCACTTGATGCAACATTAATAACAATTTCTCCTCTGGAACGAATCGCAGCAGATAATGTTTTCCATATAAATGCCTTTCCTGTCCCACCATGACCATACAAAAAGTACATTCCACCACTCTTGTTTGTTACAGCAGACATGATTGTATCATAAACTTTCTTCTGCTCTGTGGTGATAGTAGAGAGATACTTTGCAAGTTCGTCACGCATTGCAAACACATCATACTCAAGTTCATCGAGTACTAACCTATTTCCACTTTCATTTAACAACGATTCAATTGGAAGCGGCATAAAGTCATAATTACGTAAACTCTTACTGTTGCTTTGCATGATTTTCTCAATATCAAGTAAATCATAATTTTTCAAGCTGTCGTCTGATAAAGTCAAATCTGCGTTTATGAAGAGATGATAATATTTTATCAAGGTTGTTTGCTTGAAAAAAAAATAGAAGTTAAAATTAAATTACTAAACAAATGAAAATATTATACATAGGACATTTAAAAAATGAGATACCTGGATTATTATGACGTTGTTGGTGTTTGTATGCAATATCATCCGACAAATCTGACCAACAGCTTTCCTAAACATGTTCTGGTCTGGTTAAACTATTTGAAATCAACAGGACAACAAATAACCTTCGGATGTAAGCACCGTTTGCCCATATACTTGCTTCTTTGATAGCATCTATGTACTCTTTATCATCATCTAATAATCCCAATACATAGCATGCATCTCTAAATGTTGGGTAAATGTTGTTATTCACAGTTCTGATATCTTCAAAGCTTGTGCAACCTTTTTGAATATTAAGTAGCAGTCTTAGGTAGTAGTCTTCTCCCTTTCCCGGGGGAACACTTCTAATTCTTCCAATTGCAAACCCTCTTTTTCTAGGCTGCCACCTCAAGGAGTTTTCATTGTACACGAATTGTTGTGGAAAATTTGCATACTTAGAGGGTGTTTGGCTAAGCTTATAAGATGTTAAAAAGAGCTTATAAGATGTTTTAGAGCTTATAAGCTCTTCCAAAGTGTTTGGTAATTTTTTAGAAAAAGATCTTAATTTTTTTTTAAAATAAGCTGTTAGAGAGCAAATAAGATCTTTTTAAATAAGTACATATACCCCACCTTTTTATTTAAGATTTTTTAATGAGTAAAAATAGGAAATAAGCTCATTATCCAAACACTCTAAAAATTAATCCTAAAAATAAGATGTAACAGCTTATCAGCTCTTAAAACATCTTATCAGACGTAAGAGCTTATCAGCTGTTTAAAATAAGCTTAGCCAAACACCCTCTTAATATCTCTAGCTTCTGAATACCTCTTATTTGCTTCAAACCAAGCTAAGAACATTGTTTGTTTAGCAGACGGTTTGTTCAGCACATTATGTAAAGGTTGGTTATCATTGAAGACAACTGTTTGACAGTCAGGCAGATGAAAACTCAATCGCACTACAGCTGGGTCTCTATAGTGAATATCAAATCCAGATAACCTCCAACTGGCCTCGCAAGCCGATAGGTACCTACACCAATAATAGTTTAGAATAGTGTACTCGATGTTAATTAATAATAATAATAATAGTAATAATAATAATAATAATAATAATAATAATAATAATAATAATAATAAAAATAATAATAATAATAATAATAATAATAATAATAATAATAATAATAATAATAATAATAATAATAATAATAATAATAATAATAATAATAATAATAATAATAATAATAATAATAATAATAATAATAATAATAATAATAATAATAATAATAATAATAATAATAATAATAATAATAATAATAATAATAATAATAATATTATTATTATTATTAATATTATTATTATTATACACACCCATGTAAACACCCATTATTATTATTATTATTATTATTATTATTATTATTATTATTATTATTATTATTATTATTATTATTATTATTATTATTATTATTATTATTATTATTATTATTATTATTATTATTATTATTATTATTATTATTATTATTATTATTATTATTATTATTATTATTATTATTATTATTATTATTATTATTATTATTATTATTATTATTATTATTATTATTATTATTATTATTATTATTATTATTATTATTATTATTATTATTATTATTATTATTATTATTATTATTATTATTATTATTATTATTATTATTATTATTATTATTATTATTATTATTATTATTATTATTATTATTATTATTATTATTATTATTATTATTATTATTATTATTATTATTATTATTATTATTATTATTATTATTATTATTATTATTATTATTATTATTATTATTATTATTATTATTATTATTATTATTATTATTATTATTATTATTATTATTATTATTATTATTATTATTATTATTATTATTATTATTATTATTATTATTATTATTATTATTATTATTATTATCATTATTATTATTATCATTATTATTATTATCATTATTATTATTATTATTATTATTATTATTATTATTATTATTATTATTATTATTATTATTATTATTATTATTATTATTATTATTATTATTATTATTATTATTATTATTATTATTATTATTATTATTATTATTATTATTATTATTATTATTATTATTATTATTATTATTATTATTATTATTATTATTATTATTATTATTATTATTATTATTATTATTATTATTATTATTATTATTATTATTATTATTATTATTATTATTATTATTATTATTATTATTATTATTATTATTATTATTATTATTATTATTATTATTATTATTATTATTATTATTATTATTATTATTATTATTATTATTATTATTATTATTATTATTATTATTATTATTATTATTATTATTATTATTATTACTATTATTATTATTATTATTACTATTATTATTCCTATTATTACTATTATTATTATTATTATTATTATTATTATTATTATTATTATTATTATTATTATTATTATTATTATTATTATTATTATTATTATTATTATTATTATTATTATTATTATTATTATTATTATTATTATTATTATTATTATTATTATTATTATTATTATTATTATTATTATTATTATTATTATTATTATTATTATTATTATTATTATTATTATTACCTGCAGTCATAATACATCTTTATCTCATCATGAATATCTGGACCACCATGTGTGTTTTGAGACTTGTGAAATGCAACTGTAACCCTATCATGCCCCTTATTGACGTACTTGAACATATATTTGATGGACTTATTCTGGTTGCACAACTCAATGTTGATGTGAGCTCTGTATTTCAGCAATAGATCACGGTTATACGGGACCACAAAACCGTTGTCTAGTACAACATTCTTCTTCGTAACAGTCCTCCCATTGTCCTTTCTCTTGTATGAATGATAACCATCTTCACCAGCCTCCGTACGTTGAACAAACCTCTTCGGAAATTGTTTTGAGCAAACACCATTATTCATGCATGGAGACTTCATATTAGCTTGACCACACGGACCGTGAATCATGTATTTTTTGACCAATTTATACATTTTTCTATCAGAAATTTTGTCAGGAATTTCTGCACTAATAATTCGATCAATATCTTCGGAGCAATTGGGTTTGTCGTCATTATGCAACCAAAGTAGTATATGCGCATGTGGCAGTCCGCACTTTTGAAATTCAATTGTACAAACGTCTGCATTTAACATTTATAAAGAAATTAATATCAGTTTTGTAACATGTAATTATGATGTGGCATACTGAACCATAAGTAAATAAAAGATAACATTATATTATCTGGAAAATATTTGAATGTGTGAAATCAATATTATTTTGGTATGATTCAAAGGTTATCACGATTCTTATTTAAGTTGACAATCTTGGCCCATGGACTGAAAAATTTATACGCTTCCCTTTTATTTTTATTAATAATAATAAGAAACAACTCTTCCTTCAGTTCACAATATTGGCCCCTTTGACTAACCGCCGTCGTTTGGGTAAAATAATGCCTGACTGAGAGAGAACCTAGACTCTGATCGCCGGCGTAAAATGGAAGCGCCGATTCTTCTCGAAGATTTCGGTCAGAAGGTCGATTTAACTCGTAGGATCAGAGAGATTCTGTTGAATTACCCGGAGGGCACTACCGTTCTCAAGGAGCTCATCCAGAACGCCGACGATGCCGGTGCCACCACCGTCCGCCTCTGCCTTGATCGGAGGACTCACGGCGTCGACTCTCTCCTCTCCGATAGCCTCGCCTCGTGGCAGGGACCTGCCCTACTTGCCTATAACGACGCCGTTTTCTCTGAACAGGATTTCGTCAGTATTTCTCGGATTGGTGGCAGCTCTAAACATGCCGATGCTTGGAAAACTGGCCGCTTTGGGTAACTAATACCTCTTTCTTTGTTTTTTTTGAAATTTGTTAGAAGCTGTTAATGTGTATGTGGTGTGGTGCCTTGATAAATTCATCAATATGTGAAAGCATTCATTTGCACCAACCGTTTGTGCGGTTTCTAATTGCTAACCCTGATTGCTTTGCTATGAATCATAAGATAATTCAAAATATTGGTGCTTCGTTGCTTAGAGAACGTCGATCAATCACTAGAGGGATTGAAAGGCAGAACATGGAAATATGAGCTAAACAACGAGCTAAATTAACGTAACAACTACAAGTATTATTCTGAATTTTGCTTGCCCTTTGACATAAAATCTGCCCCTAAACTTGATCAATTTTGCATGTGAACTTGGGTTTATCATAAATGTTTTTCCTATATATATGTATATCATTTTGTCTGGTTCATTTGCTCAATTATTTTCTTTAATTCAATATGAAATTTCTTTCTCAAGGGAGATAAAGAGAAACAGCTATAATCAATCAATTTAGTCATGCATTTAATGAATGAAACAGAGACTTAGTAGACTGAAGTTTCGATAAATATTTCGGGTAAATCTTAGGCTTTGATTCGATCGTGGATTCTAAGATTCCAAGTATGTTTGGATTCTGAGAAAATTTGTGATGAAAATGATTCTTTGGTGAACCACTTTCTCTAATTTTGTTTGCTAATGAGAACAAAAGAATAAAATAAACAAAATAAATGAAATTTTGCTCGGCAATGACAACAAAAGAAAAAAAATGATAAAGACCTGCTAGACTTTTTTCCTTGTCTAAAAGGCAAAATTATTTTCCATTTCGATTTCAAATTACTTTAATTATCACTTTATTTCTTAACCAGAAAAGAAAGATATTTTACATGGCACGACAAGTTTGCTAGTAATCACAATAAACAAATATATGATTGAAAAACACAATGAAACTATACCTTATATGAGTTTTAAGTCTGTTATACACTAGGAAGGTGAAAAATTCTACATATCAAGTTACTGTTGCCTCTGTCCAACCAAATCTATCATTAATACAGTTTGATGTAATATTCTACTATATTAAGTGCATAGTTATAATCCCATGCAACCTCTTTGAACCTCGCAATTCACATCTGTTGGATAGAAGAACCCTGAAGCAAGTCTCAATGACAGTCATCACTCCGTGATTATAAAAGATGCCATTGTGATGAAATCTCAATTTCCCTTTTACATTTTTCTCATTCTTCAGTCAGATAAATTTTGCATAGTATGTCCTCCTTCCCTCACATTTGAATGTTGAATACCTAACAAAATTGTGAGGCTAATGTTTAATACTAGAATAATTGTTAGCCAGTCTTACTTTACTCTGTAAAGCCTTTAAAGTTGGCTCCGCATATACTATACATATTAAATTGTAGTCCATCTGTGATTCAGGTTCATTTCTTATCTCTCTGTGCAAGTAGAATTAAAGATACTGAGCTTGAAAATAGGGAAGAGTTGCACCAAGCTGCATTTTAAACCTTTATATAGCTGAAAGTTGCCAAATTCACCTTTTTTATAGCTGGATATAACTTTATAATTTGTTTTCGTTTCATTGCCATATGATTGTGGTCAATTCCAATGTTTTGAAGTAAAAAATGTTAATGAATTATTTAGTTACATTTGTTGGTTACCGTGTGCATGTCATGAATCGATGTTGCTATTGCCTTTCCCATATTTTAATTTAGGCATTCAATTTCTGTGTTAAAAGATTGGCGGTGTAATTTGTCAAGTTGCATGAGCGTATTCATGATTTGGTGCAATAGGCAATACATGGAAGTCCTACTTTGAGTTATGCTGATCCTTGATGTGTGAATAATATGCTTTTTAAAAGTTGTGTGGTATCTTTGGAGCTTCAGTTTGTTACTTATGTTTCTCCTGTGAAATGGATATATCTCTAATTCTCATTTTTCTAGGGTGGGCTTCAACTCGGTATACCATTTAACCGACTTGCCTTCTTTTGTGAGCGGCAAACATGCTGTTATATTTGATCCACAGGGTGTTTATCTTCCCAATGTCTCCACTACTAATCCTGGAAAGCGGATAGAGTACGTTAGTTCCTCTGCCATCTCACTGTATAAAGATCAATTTTTACCATATTGTGCCTTCGGTTGTGACATGAAAAGTCCTTTCCAAGGAACTTTATTTCGTTTTCCTTTGAGGAATACAGATCAGGCTGCAAATAGTAAACTCTCAAAGCAAGCTTACCTTGAAGATGATATATCCTCCATGTTTGTTCAGCTTTATGAGGAAGGAATTCTATTGCTGCTTTTTCTTAAAAGCGTGTTATCTATAGAAATGTATATCTGGGATTTAGGGATGTCTGAGCCAAGGAAGATGTACGCCTGCTCTATTAATTCGTCAAGTAGCGATGTATTGTGGCATCGCCAGGCAGTTCATAGACTCGCGAAGTTGAAATCTTCTTCTGATTGTGAGATGGACTCATTTTCACTGGATTTCTTGAGTGAGGCTGCAATAGGGAATGTTTCACAAATAAGAAAGCATAAGTTCCATGTGGTGCAAATGATGGCTTCACCATCCAGTAGAATTGGTGCTTTTGCAGCAATGGCAACAAAGGATTATGACATGCATCTGTTGCCCTGGGCATCCGTTGCAGCGTGCATATCAGATGATTCAGTTAATGTAATTCCCTTCACTTACAGTAGTTGTAGGGTGCTATTTTTCTAGTCCGCATGCCTTCATTCTCTCCTGCTATTTATATTTATCTTTCCATTTGAACATTTACAGTATGCATATGTGTGTGTAATCTTGCATTTGGGATTCATATACATTTTTGTATACTAGTAGCACTCAACTTCTAGTAATAACATATATCGCTAATGGTGTTACTTGTTTTGAGCAGTGTCAACATTTGCTGGATATCTTGAATTTATTTCGTCATGTATGCGGGGATTTTAATGCTTCTTTCTTCGTCCGAGTCCCAAAGTGTAAAATTTTAGATTTTAGTTCTGTGAAGTGTCTTATATTTTTCTGAAGTGGTGATATGTGGTGGGGGTGCATTTTTATCATCACCTACTAATTCTATGTTGCTGCCTACAAAAATAAAGTTCCTATAGATAATTTGTATTATTTAGATGGTTGTGCATAGTGGGTCCGGTAGTAGTGCATCTACTCATCCTTCAATGTCAAAGACACATAATTTTGGTATTGCTCCACTCTAGTCGTATTTGTGATAGGTTTAGCAGATGAAAAAGTACCATAGTTGAAATTTGCTTTCTTTTCTTTGTAATCTAACAACTTCACTAGTTGCAGTTGATTACTGCATATAATAAAAGTGAAAGCTCTCATCTTAACTGTTGCACTCTTTTGTATACTTATGCAATACAATTTTCATGTGAATCACAACAGGACGAAGATCTGAAGATTGGAAGGGCATTCTGTTTTCTCCCGTTGCCTGTGAAAACTGGGTTGCGTGTTCAAATTAATGGATTCTTTGAGGTTTCTTCAAATCGTCGTGGGATTTGGTATGGTGATGACATGGACAGATCCGGAAAGATTCGTTCTCTCTGGAACAGTCTTCTATTGGAATATGTTGTTGCACCTAGTTTTGTCAAGTTACTGCTCGACATGCGGCAACTCCAATGTTCCACAAAAAACTATTATTCTTTGTGGCCTGTCGGTTCATTTGAAGAACCTTGGAATTTGTTAGTTGGGCATTTTTACAGAAACATCTGGGAGTCTCCTGTTTTATATTCGGATGTTGATGGTGGAAAGTGGGTTTCACCTAAGGAAGCGTTTCTTCATCCCACGGAGATTTCCGGAAGCAAGGAAATCGGCAATGTTCTTGTCAAGTTGGGAATGCCTATTGTTTCTTTGCCAGGCGACTTATATGATATGATCTTAAGCTGCAAATTTATCGGGCATCAAAAAGTTGTTACTCCTGATTCAGTACGTCATTATTTGAGGGGTTGCAAAGATTTAAGTGCAATTAGCAGATCCCACAAGTTTATGCTGTTGGAGTATTGCATTGAGGACTTGATTGATACAGAGGTTGGTATTCATGCATCACACCTTCCATTGCTTCCATTAGCAAATGGTAATTTTGGATCGTTATCCAAATCATCTGAAGGGACCGCTTATTTTATTTGCAATGAGTTGGAATATATGTTGGTTCAACAAATTGTTGATAGACTAATTGATAGGAGCATTCCTGCGGAGCTCCTCTGCAGACTAACATCCATAGCAAATGTCTCGGGGGCAAACCTGGTTGTATTTAGTGTAAATGAGTTCCTTCAATCATTTTCAGAATTTTTTCCTGCAGATTGGAAATATAAGACGAAGGTGTCGTGGAATCCAGATTCCAATTCTGCTCATCCTACTTCTTCTTGGTTTTCTCTTTTTTGGCGTTACCTTGGGGAGCAATGTCAAGATTTATCTCTCTTTGGAGATTGGCCTATAATACCATCGGTAACTGGGCATCTGTACAAGCCTTGTATGCAGAAAAAGTTTCTGAATATGGAAAAATTGTCTGAGAAAATGCAACATGTCCTTGTTAAGATAGGATGCAAGATACTGAACACCAATTATTGCATCGAACACCCTCATCTGATTAATTATGTGCATGATGCTGATGCTGCAGGCGTTCTATATTCAATCTATGATGTATTTTCTAATGATACTATTACTCAGCTTCTTCAGTGTCTGGAAGCAAATGAGAGAGATGAGCTTCGTCAATTTCTTCTGAATCCTACATGGTTTGTTGGAAAGAAAACGGATGATCCTCTCATACAGAATAGCAAGTGGCTTCCAATTTATAGAGTGTATGGTGGAGAATCTGTTGCAAATCTCAACTATTCTGATTTAGTAAACCCCCGTAAGTTCTTACCCCCATTTGACTGCCCAGAATGCTTGTTTTCTGGTGAATTCATATGTAATTTGTCAAACACTGAAGAAGAGTTGCTAATGAGATACTATGGTATCGAACGGATGAGAAAGCCACAGTTTTATAAGTTGCATGTCTTGAATAGGCTAAAGCAGCTGGAAAGTGATGTTCGCAACAGGGTCATGCTTTCTGTTCTTCAAGAGCTACCACAGTTATGTGTAGAGGATGCATCCTTCAGGGAAAGCTTAAGAAATTTGGAATTTGTCCCCACTGTTAGTGGCAATCTGAAAAGCCCTGCAGTGTTATTTGATCCAAGAAATGAAGAATTGTATGCTTTACTGGAAGATTGTGATAGTTTTCCTTCTGGGATTTTCCAAGAATCAGGTGTCTTAGACATGTTACAAGGGCTGGGTCTCAAAACAACTGCCTCTGTTGATGCAGTCATTCAAAGTGCTCGTTCTGTGGAACTCTTAATGCATAAAAATCCGGAAAAAGCTCATTCAAGAGGGAAGGTACTTCTTTCATATCTTGAAGTGAATGCATTAAAGTGGCTACCTGATCCTCCAGTGGATGATCAAAGAACAGTGAATAGGTTGTTCTTCAGAGCTACAAATGCATTTAAATCCCGTCATACCAAATCAGACATAGAGAAGTTCTGGAATGAGCTCAGGCTGATTTCATGGTGCCCTGTCCTTATATATCCGCCACACACATCATTACCATGGCCCACAGTCTCGTCGTTGGTTGCTCCTCCTAAGCTTGTGAGGCTATACTCAGACATGTGGCTTGTCTCTGCGAGTATGCGGATACTGGATGGAGAGTGCTCCTCATCATCATTGTCCTATCAGCTTGGTTGGTCTAACCCTCCAGGAGGAAGTGTAATTGCTGCTCAGCTGCTTGAGCTTGGGAAAAATAATGAGATCATATCCGATCCCATTCTGCGACAGGAACTGGCTTTGGCAATGCCAAGGATATATTCCATCTTGATGACCTTGCTTGGTTCGGATGAAATTGAAATTGTAAAGGCTGTTCTAGAAGGTTCTCGGTGGATATGGGTCGGAGATGGATTTGCCACCTCAAATGAGGTTGTCCTTACTGGTCCTCTTCACTTGGCTCCCTATATTCGTGTCATACCTGTTGATTTAGCTGCTTTCAGTGACTTATTTTTGGAGCTAGGTATTCAGGAATATTTGCGGCCTTCTGATTATGCTAATATATTACGTAAAATGGCCCATAAGAAGGGTAATGTTCCATTAGATTCTCATGAAATCAATGCTGCTACATTTATTGCTCAACACCTCGCAGATGCTCACTTTTCTGAAGATCAAACTAAGATATATCTTCCAGATGTAGCAGGCAGACTACATAACGCCACAAGTTTAGTCTATAATGATGCTCCCTGGTTGCTTGAGTCTGAAGGTTCTAACAACTTATTTGGCAATGCTGCTATTTCATTGGGTGCTAAACAAGCTATTCACAAATTTGTTCATGGTAATATTTCTCATGATATAGCTGAAAAGCTTGGGGTACGTTCCTTTCGGAGAATTTTGCTTGCAGAGAGTGCTGATTCCATGAATTTGAGTTTGTCTGGAGCTGCTGAAGCATTTGGACAGCATGAAGCTTTGACAACCAGACTTAGGCATATACTTGAAATGTATGCTGATGGACCGTCAGTTCTCTTTGAGATGGTACAAAATGCTGAGGATGCAGGAGCCTCGAATGTTACCTTTTTACTGGATAAATCTAATTATGGGACTTCATCTCTTCTGTCACCTGAAATGGGAGATTGGCAAGGCCCGGCTTTGTATTGTTTCAATGACTCTGTTTTCAGTTCACAAGATCTTTATGCTATTTCCCGCATAGGCCAGGAAAGTAAACTAGAGAAACCGTTTGCAATTGGAAGATTCGGGCTTGGCTTTAATTGTGTTTATCACTTTACCGATGTCCCAACTTTTGTTTCTGGAGAAAATATTGTCATGTTTGATCCTCATGCCTGCCATTTGCCTGGAACTTCTCCAACTCACCCCGGGCTACGAATCAAATTTGTGGGCAGAAACATTTTGGAACAATTTCCTGATCAGTTTTCTCCATTTCTACACTTTGGATGTGATCTGCAACATCCATTTCCTGGTACTCTTTTCCGTTTTGCCCTTAGAACAGCCAATGGTGCCTCTAGAAGCCAAATAAAAAAAGAAGTGTATCCACCTACTGATGTCCTGTCACTGTTTTCTTCCTTTTCTGAGGTTGTTTCTACTACACTACTCTTTCTGCGCAATGTAAAGACTATATCCATTTTTGTCAAAGAAGGGCTTAACAGCGAAATGCAGTTGCTACACCGTGTTCGCAAGGATTGTGTTAGTGAGCCTGAAGCTGGAAAAGGTCCACTTCATCAAATTTTTAGCTCTATGCATGGGAATGAGCTAGATAGTTTGAGCAAAGATCAGTTCCTTCAAAGGTTGAGCAAGTCGATCAGTGTTGATGTTCCATGGAGGTCTCAGAAGCTTTTGGTGTCTGAGCAGAACCCCTCTGGTTGTAGGTCAAGCTTGTGGTTAACTACTGAATGCTTAGGTAGTCTCAACAGGAAAAAAATCACAACGTTTGACAAGAAATTTCACAAGTTTGTTCCTTGGGCTTGCGTAGCTACACCTATAAACTCTTTGGATATTGAGAAAAAAATGGGTGGGATTCAGGAAAATTTGAGTGAAACTTTCCCTAATACTGCTGAAATTCTGCAGATTCTTCAGACATCTTCTCGAGCCACACTTACTTTTGAGGGTCGGGCTTTTTGCTTCTTACCTCTCCCAATTAGTACTGGTCTTCCTGTTCATATAAATGGCTATTTTGAGTTGTCATCAAACCGGAGGGATATATGGTTTGGTGATGACATGGCAGGGGATGGGAAGATGCGTTCAGACTGGAACATGTACCTCCTTGAAGATGTCGTTGCCCCAGCTTACGCTCGTCTTATTGAGACAGTTGCACGGGAATTCGGTCCAAGTGATTTGTTCTTTTCCTTTTGGCCTATAACAGGAGGTTTTGAACCTTGGACCTCACTGGTAAGAAAGCTTTACCAGTTTATCTCTGAGAATGGTCTTCCTGTACTCTACACAGAAGCCCGAGGTGGCCAGTGGATTTCAACCAAGCAAGCCATTTTTCCTGATCACAATTTTGATAAGTCATCAGAGCTTTTAAAAGCATTGTCCGATGCTGGCTTACCTGTGGCTAGCGTTCCAAAGGAGATTGTTAACAAATTTATGGAAATTTGCCCATCCCTGCATTTTCTCACACCTCAGTTACTACGAACACTTCTAATTCGGAGGAGACGTGAATATACAGATAGAAATGCAATGATCTTAACCCTTGAATACTGCTTGCTTGATCTTACATGTCCAGTCATATCGAAAAGTTTCTACGGGTTACCCTTGTTACCACTTTCAAGTGGTGTGTTTGCAAAACTAGACAAAAGGGGGCTGACTGAACAAATTTATGTTACAAGGGGGGATGGCTACAGCCTTCTAAAGGATTCTATTCCACATCAACTGGTGGACTGCACTATTTCTGACTATCTTTACGATAAGTTGTGTGTTCTAGCTGAAAGCGAAGATTTTAATATCTCTTTTTTGACATGTCAACTTCTTGAAAATATACTTGCCACACTGATTCCACCAGAATGGCATAATGCAAAGCAGGTTACATGGATTCCTGATAATCAAGGCCATCCAAGTTTGGAATGGATGAAACTTCTATGGAGCTATCTGCGATCATCTTGTGAAGATCTTTCATTGTTTTGTAACTGGCCAATTTTGCCAGTTGAAAATAACCAGCTTATACAGCTTGTTGAAAACTCTAATGTCGTCATAGATGGTGGGTGGAGTGAAAACATGTTGGCATTGTTGCAGAGAGCTGGGTGCCTAATACTGAGGCGTGACATCTCAATTGAACATGCTCAGCTGAAACTTTTTGTTCAGCCTTCAACTGCAATTGGTGTTCTAAATGCACTGCTAGCAGTCACTGGTAAGGTAGATGACATCGAGGTGCTCTTTGGTGATGCTACGGATGGAGGACTGCATGAACTTAGAAGTTTTATTCTTCAAATGAAATGGTTCTCTGATGGTTTAATGGACGACACTCATGTCAATGTTATTAAGCACATTCCGATGTTTGAATCATACAAGAGTAGAAAACTTGTGTCTTTAAGTAGATCTCTCAAATGGCTTAAACCGGAGTATACACGTGATGATCTTTTAAATGATGACTTTGTCAAATTGGACTCTGATAAAGAAAGAATAATACTGGAGAAATATTTAGGTATCAGAGAACCTTCAAGGGTGGATTTCTACAAAGATTATGTACTCTCGCGCATGTCAGAGTTCATTTTCCAGGAGGGTTATCTCTTGGACCTTTTGCGTGATATTAGATTTTTGATTGAGGAGGATAACACTTGCAAAGAAGTGTTCTCTGCAACACCTTTTGTTCAGTCATCAGATGGAGCATGGACAGAGCCATTGAGGTTTGTTTCCTAAATGCATTGCTAATGGTCAATTTTTTATTTAAAGCATGATAAGTGGTTTGCAAGGAGTTTGTTTTCTGCTTGTTTCAAATCAATTTGTAAATGTCCACGGTGTGGTTATGAATTGTGGAAGATATGGAGTATTTTTTGTATATTCATTCATTAGGAAAAATGATACATATATATGATACAATCACTGAAAGAGAACATCTCTCTTATAGTTATGGGCTACTATCACTCCTAATATAACATTTAACTAAGATTCTAAGTGCTAATAGAGCTATTAACACAATAAATATTCCACCTGACTAAAATATTTGTCCAGATAAATCATTATCAATTGCGATGCAAATGCAAAATGCACTTAGTTCTGTAGACAGATTTCATGAGAGGTCTGCACATTATATTGCTGGAAGTGCATGTTTTTATGTTGTTTACGATTGAACTTTCCGATTATCTAAGTAATGGGCAAATAACCACGTCATGAAAGATTTTTGAGGAAGAAAGAGGTATGCAGCGTAGACAATAGAAGCGAAACAAGCATGAATTATCTTTTTATTGGAAATGGTAAAGCTAAAATGGTGGCTTGGTAGCCATCTGTGATTTTGAATTGTGGATTTATGAGTTATAGAACTTCCTTTTTTGACACCTACTGTGAGTCTTTATACAGCTTTATGAATTTACCAAGGGGTTCCGTATAGAAAGTAATCTGGAACAGGAGAAAACTTGTTACATATTGTAAAATCACGACCTAGATTGTTGACAGAGGGGGGAGGGCACTGCACTACTTGCAGCTTATACACTGTCGTTATATGTAGATCCAGTTACAAAGTTTGAAACATGCTGTTATTGGTAAGCACCTAACGACTTCTAATATGCTCATTCACAGGCTTTATGATCCCCGTGTTTCTGAACTGAAAATGCTTTTCCACCAAGGAGCATTTTTCCCCTCTGAGAACTTCTCTGCCCCTGAAATTCTGGAAACTTTAGTTACCCTTGGTCTCAAACAAACCCTGGGTTTTTCGAGTTTACTCGATTGTGCCAGGTCAGTTTCGATGTTATATGAATCAAGAGACTCTGAAGCATTAATACTTGCAAAGAGACTGCTTTCATGTTTAAATGCACTATCAGTGAAGCTGCTTCATGCTGAAGAGAGGGAAGAGTCTGCGGACACTACAGAATCTCCAGAGAGTTCTCTTCGTGGAGATGAAGAGAAGTTGTCTGTTTATGGTTCTGCGGACCTCTCAAATGTTTTGGACGTTCATTCAGTAGTCAATAACTTGGTAGATGATATGAAGAGAGAAGACTTTTGGTCAGGTCTGCGTTCTATCAGCTGGTGTCCTGTGTATTCTGATCCTCCAGTTCAGGGGCTTCCATGGTTAGCCTCAGCTCATAACATAGCAGCACCAGTTACAACCAGGCCCAAATCACAGATGTGGATGATTTCATCCAAGTTGCATGTACTGGATGGTGATTGTTCCGAGTACCTACAACATAAGCTCGGCTGGATGGATCCTCCAGATGTGGATACCTTGTCTTCTCAATTACTGGGACTATGCAACAGCTATAATGATATCAGGTTTAATGATGATGCTATACTGAAAAAGCAAATACCGTTAATCTATTCACAGTTGCAAAATTATGTTAAAACTGATGATTTGCCGTATCTTAAATCTTCTTTGGACGGCGTTAAATGGGTGTGGATTGGAGATGAATTTGTCTCTCCAGATGTGCTTGCGTTTGATTCACCTGTGAAATTTAGTCCCTACATGTATGTGGTACCATCTGAGCTATCAATATTCCAGGATTTGCTTTTGGCATTGGGCGTTAGACATAATTTTGATATTTCCGACTATTGTGATGTTTTAAAACGGTTGCAAAATGATGTAAAAGGTGGCACCCTCTCAAGTGATCAGTTGAATTTTGTCCAGTGTGTCCTAGAAGCCATCGTAGATAATTACTTGGATAGGTCAGAACTAGAACTTCCCACCACACTTTTGATTCCAGATTCTACTGGAATGCTCATAGGTGCAGCGAATCTTGTGTATAATGATGCACCATGGATGGAGCCCAATTCCCTTGGTGGCAAACGTTTCGTGCATTCCTCGATCAGCTATGACCTGGCTAGCCGATTGGGCATCCAATCACTTCGATCCCTTTCTTTTGTCAGTAAAGAATTGACTAAAGATTTTCCATGCATGGACTATAACAAAATACGCGAGCTACTGGAATCATATGGCAACTATGAGTTTCTTCTCTTTGACTTGCTTGAATTGGCTGATTGCTGCAAAGCCAAAAAGCTTCACCTCATCTTTGACAAGAGGGAACACCCCAGGCAGTCTCTCCTGCAGCACAATCTTGGTAATCAATTGTGGGTTGTTTGGCACAACTATATTATATATATTAATAGAATTATACTTTGTGTAATATAGTTTCTCAAGTTTCTGGCAAGCTACTGAGGTTCTATGATAATCCAGTTTATGGCTGTTCTCGTATTTTTGACCTATGGTTTTCTCGTTATGAGCTCTAGCAATCATTGGTACAGGGTTTAACCTAACTTGTGCCGACGTCTATAACTGATTTTCACTCTATGCAGCTGAATTTCAAGGGCCTGCCCTGGTGGTAATCCTGGAGGGAGCCAGCTTAAATGGAGATGAAGTCGGTAGTCTCCAGTTTCTTCCACCATGGAGTCTGAGGGGCCGTACTCTAAGCTATGGCTTGGGATTGCTAAGCTGTTTCTCTATCAGTGATCTGCCATCAATGATATCTGATGGCTGTTTGTATATTTTTGATCCTCGGGGGTTAGCAATTGCCACGCCGTCAGCGCGCTCACCGTCTGCTAAAGTTTTTCAACTGAAAGGTATGCCTGGATAGACATCATATCCTATCATGCATGGTTTTCTTGCATCAAAATTATCTATTGTTTCATCTATTTGATTAGGTTGGGGGTTTGCCTAACCCCCCACCCGTTTGGGTGTTTTAAATTGTTTTTTTTTGTTCAGATGACTTTTTTGGCAAGTCCAATGAATATTACAATGTTGGCAAATAAATAGTTGTGTGGTGCTTCCCAATTGCTTTATTTGTTGTTTTTCTATTATTTTTCTTGTATTTTGTTGATAACTTCTGAGTTCAGTTTTAGGCAGTAACAAGATCCTTTCGCTCTCTACCCATTCCTGTAAAAGTTAAAAGTGGTCATATGCACAAGTCAATTTAAATTACTGATGAATAAACAACATCACTTTGTTCACATTGCTGCTTCCCTTTCTGTTGTACTCTAGGGAGAGGGTATAATGATGACAGTAATTACTTCAAAGATTCTTTTAAATGTGATAAAGATGGCTCTTCAAAATTTATATTCTTACATCAAATACCTGAGCAAAAATATATATAGTTTGATTAGTATTTGCAAAGGCCAGGACTTTTGGAAACCTCGTATTCTTATTTGTGACGATATGCCACCTTTTATGATATCATAGGTCTTAAAATCACTTCCTGATTGTCACGTCATTCTATCGAATTCCTTAAGCAACTTCAATTTGCGGTCAGGACCATACATTGTTACATTAGCTGTTATAGTCATATTACGCAGATAAACTGCAATGCATCACTAGGAGGTTTCTGATTTCTATTGATACAACTGGGACAGAATACAGATAGAATACTAGTTGGACACTGGAAGGCTTTTTTGTAGCTTCCTCTTTTAACTGTGTATCTTGTATATTGCAAATTTTAGAGTGCTTAATTTTTAAAATTTTCATCCTGTTCAACATTTAAAAAAAAATTCATATCAATATTGAAGTTGTCCTGCCCGTCATTTCTGTTCTGTTTTAGTTGAGTTCTTGATGGTTTCGTTCTCATACTTCATATGGGCTGCTAAATTCATATTTGAGAATTTGTTCTTGTGGAAATGATGCTCTATGATTTTATTGATTTTTTCTATGTTTCCTTTTAGTAGTAGTAACTTGTTGGTTGTCTGGTACAACTAAATATATTAGTTTGTTTGTTTTGCTAAATCAATATGCACTTTTCCTTTTGATGGTATGTGTACGAGCTAATATTACCAATATACAGTTATCTGATTGCTCTGATTTAGATTATATGCATCTTTCTCCAGCATCCTTTTTTGTTATCACTAATATAAAAGTTTCATTATCTGCCATGCTATTATTATGTTTTGAAGGAAGGGAAACACAAAGGGCATAGTATAGTTCCATTAAATAAACAATTTATATCACTTATAGATGAAAAAGAAAGCTCGCCCTATGTGGACTTATGGAATGCTGAGTAACCAGCACAAGAAACCTCACCTTTTCACAACCAAGGTTCTCTAGAACAACTATTGGTGCTTGTTATGGTGTTAACCATTCTATCACGATTAAGATATGCTAGTGAAAAAATAGGCGGAAAGCCTGTGGAAAAGAACCTACATCTTTACTGTCTTATTCTCTATTTATGTTTGTGTTGTCCAATAGAGAGTACCCATTCTTAACTTCATCTATTCTCAGGTACCAATTTGACAGAGCGATTCCATGATCAGTTTAGCCCAATGCTGATTTATGATAATATGCCATGGTCATCAGCTGATTCCACGGTCATACGCCTGCCTCTTTCATCAGAATTCATTGGGGATGGAGCTGAATTTGGTTTGGCAAGGATGATGTTGATGTTTAACAAGTTCATGGATCATGGTTCTGAAAAGATACTATTTTTGAAGTCAGTGTTGCAGGTAATTTCACAGTTGCATGTAAAAAGTAAAGATTGTAGTAATAATTATGGTAAGAGAGTGTTTCAAATAATATGCTGACGATTTAAAAATCTGAAGTCTAACAGAAAATGTGTCTGAGAAACCAAACTAATTGGATCATTTTCTGTAGAAGCATTCATATTTTTGATGTGGTCAAGAATTTTCTGTAACTATATCCTCCTAGAAATCTTTCAAATTCCTGTACTGTCTTATATGATCTTCTTAGAGTTGCTCTTGTGAATTTATTTTCTTTCTATTGCACGAGATCTCACATTTGAATTTACTAAGACCCTTCTTTGGAATGGCAACTGCACATAGGAAACTTGATTCAAAGACTTGATATTTGTCTATAGTAAAATATGACGTAAGGAAATTTGGAATTTCTTAATTAATGAGAACTTGCCTTTCATGGATTTTTTTATTGGAAATAAAGAATTTTTATTTCATCAAAAAATCATTTAAGTATGATTTCTATGTAATGATTAGAGTACAATTTATCAGTAATTTCACTTGTACCTAGTAACCAGATTACATCTATTCAAACTATGAATCGTAACTTACTCTAAGGAACTTCATTTTACTGAACGAGAATAAAAATATAAGTCTTATGATGGTTGCTAATTAATGCTCTCATACACAGGTATCTTTGTCAACATGGGAGAATGAAATTCCACAACCATCCCTTGATTATTCAGTTGATATTGATCCTCTGTCCGCAGCTCTTAGAAATCCTTTTTCAGAAAATAAGTGGAAGAAATTCAAACTATCAAGTATATTTGGCAGCTCTACTGCTGCAGTCAAATTGCATGTTTTGGATTTGAACATGAATAAGAGGGGAGCTAGATTCATTGATCGGTGGCTCATTGTGCTCAGCATGGGTTCTGGTCAGACAAGAAATATGGCACTTGATAGGTATGTCAAGAAATAAGACCAAAAAAATGTGTATGTAACAGCAAAATATGAGGTTTTATGAGCGTGGGGAGAAACTGAGGAAGTAAATTAGTCATTTGCTATTCGATATGATTGCTTCCGTGTGTATGTTTAACCATCTGCTTAAGTTAAGAGTCTTGGACCTCAATTCCTTTTACTGATACTATTCCTCTGAGTTATGCTGAACTGAGAAAATCATACTTTTTACGTGATCACGAGCTTTAAAACCTATTAACAACTGACTTTCATGGGATATATGGTCTAACTGTCTATGGAAGAAAGAGGATACCTTTTAACATTATTTGTTGGTTATAACCTTCAGTCTGCCGTAGAGATGTTTGTGCAACTCAATACATCTGTTATCACTGTGTGGGTTTATTTTGATGAAATACGAGAGTGCCATTGCCTGCATGTGAAGAGTCATTATCCTATTGTCATATTCATATGCGTTGATTGCTAATTTTCTGTTATTCTTTAAAGAATCAAATGTGATGTTTTGGATTTCTCTGGTTACCGACTAAGTAGTGGTATGTCTGAGTCTAATAAGCCTTGGGTTCTGAACTCTTGTGTCTTAGTATGATTAATTCAAGTAAATGTATATATATTATATCTGGGAATAGGAATATTGTAAAAATTGGCTGGGAGTGTTGATCACTAAGTAGATGTTACCCCATCAAGATCAATTAGTTGTCTTTGACCTAAAATAGTTTAGTCAATCATCAAACTTGGTGAAGCATAACAGTAGCCAGAAGCTTAGGGATCCAAGTGCATTGATTACCTGGATTATGAATCCGTGTCTGCCAATCTCATGTACGTAGACTACAGAAGTATACCGAGCTAGATGATTTCTAATGTCATGGATGCGTCCTTAGATTTAATCTTCTCTAATGGTATACTTGTGCTATTAAACTAATAACATTTCATTTAATCAGGCGGTATCTTGCATACAACCTGACACCTGTTGCTGGAGTTGCTGCACATATATCGAGAAATGGCCATCCTGCTGATAATCATCCATCAAACTCCATCATTTCCCCTCTTCCTCTATCAAGCAGTATAAATATACCAATTACAGTGATGGGATCCTTCCTTGTGCGCCATAATCAGGGTCGCTACCTTTTCAGATGCCAAGACAGCGAAGCTGCATTTGAGCTACAATCTGATGCTGGAAGTCAATTGATTGAAGCTTGGAACAGAGAGCTGATGTCTTGTGTTCGAGACTCTTATACTAAATTGGTACTTGAGATGCAAAAGTTACGGAGTGACCCACTGACTTCTGTTCTTGAACCAAAATTTAGCCGTTCTGTTGGTGCAATTTTGAGTGCTTATGGGGATGAAATTTACACATTTTGGCCAAGGTCAGGCAAGAATGCCTTGGTCAAGCAACCAATAGATGGAAACGATACAGCTTCCATGACTACTTTTAAGGCAGATTGGGAATGTCTAATCGAACTAGTTATTAGGCCACTCTATGCTTCCCTTGTCGAGCTTCCTGTTTGGCGTCTACATTCTGGAAGCTTGGTTAAGGCTGCAGATGGTATGTTTCTTTCACAGCCTGGATCCGGAGTCGGTCAGAACTTGCTACCTGCCACTGTTTGTGCTTTTGTCAAGGAACATTATCCTGTTTTTTCGGTTCCATGGGAATTGGTGACTGAAATTCAGGCTGTGGGTGTTGCAGTAAAGGAAATCAAACCTAAGATGGTCAGAGACCTTCTTCGGTCTACTTCACCATCTGTAGGTAGTTGGTCAATTCATACCTATGTAGATGTTCTTGAATACTGCTTATCTGATATTCAACTTCAAGAGTCATCTAGTTCCAGTGAAATTGGTACACCAAGGGACTTGAATAATCGTGATATTGGCTCTTCAAGCAAAGAAGAAGATAGTCGTTCCTTTACTGTATCGGGCACCAATTCCCTTAGGCATGGTATTATTCCACCTAGTTCAGTCAACTCTGGAGGAGATGCAGTTGAGATGATGACAACCTTAGGGAAAGCTCTATTTGATTTTGGTCGTGGAGTTGTTGAAGATATAGGGAGGGCAGGAGGTTCTTCGGGTCATAGGAACTCGTTGACAGGAAGTAGCAGTTATGGGCCTTATAGTTTCAGTACGGGTGAGGAACAGAAGCTTTTTCATTTATCTACTGAAATCAAAGGCTTACCCTGTCCAACTGCAAAAAATAGTCTGGTCAAATTGGGCTTCACTGAAGTGTGGGTGGGAAACAGAGAGGAGCAGTCTCTTATTACTTCTTTAGCAGGAAAGTTCATTCATCCAGAAGTGCTGGAGAGACCAGTCCTGCAAAATATTTTTTCCAACCACTCTATTCAATCATTCTTGAAATTCCAAGCTTTTTCTCTTCGCTTGCTTGCTAGCCACATGAGATTTGCTTTTCACGAACACTGGTCAAATCATGTGATTGAGTCCAAAAATGTTCCTTGGTTTTCATGGGAGAAATCTTCAAGTTCTGATAGTGAAACAGGTCCTTCTCCTGAGTGGATTAGACTTTTCTGGAAGACCTTCAGTGGCTCATCAGAAGACACCAGTCTGTTTTCTGATTGGCCCCTCATTCCTGCTCTTCTTGGTCGTCCGATCTTATGTCGTGTAAGAGAAAGTCATCTTGTATTTATCCCACCCCTCGTTACTGATTTGGGTTCTTTTAATGCTACTTCCGGAGTAGGTACATCTGAAGTTGGTCAATCTGAATTGTCTTCTGAGGCCCATGAGTTGCAAGCATACTTCTTGTCATTTAAATTTACCGAAGCAAAATATCCTTGGTTATTTTCATTGCTTAATCAATACAATATTCCTATTTTTGATTTTGATTACATGGATTGTGCTCCTCCATCAAAGTGTTTGCCAGCCGATGGACAATCATTAGGGCAAATTGTAGCATCCAAGCTTGTAGCAGCTAAACAAGCTGGATATTTTCATCAACTTACAGTCTTTCCAGATTCAGACCGAAATGAGTTATTCAGTTTATTTGCTTCTGATTTCTCATCTAGTTCCGGTTATGGAAGGGAAGAGCTTGAAGTGCTACGTAGTCTTCCTATTTATAGAACAGTTCTTGGAACATATACCCAATTGGATGGCCAGGATCTGTGCATTATCTCTTCAAAGACATTTCTCAAGCCATCTGATGATCAGTGTCTTTCTTATTCTGCCGAATCTACCGAAAGTTCTTTACTTCGAGCACTTGGAATCTGTGAATTGAATGATCAGCAGATCCTTGTAAAATATGGATTGCCTAGATTTGAAGATAAACCTCAGCTTGAGCAGGAGGATATCTTGATATACCTGTACACAAACTGGAAAGATCTTCAATTAGTTTCATCTATAGTTGAGGCACTTAAAGATACTAGTTTTGTGAAAACGTCTGATGAACAGTCTGAGAACCTGTCCAAACCAAAAGATCTATTTGATCCCAGTGATGCATTATTGGCCTCCGTGTTTTCTGGTGTGAGGAAGAATTTCCCCGGAGAGAGATTCATTTCTGATGGATGGCTTCAGATTTTACGAAAAACAGGTCTCCGTACGTCAGCTGAAGCAGATGTTATTCTGGAATGCGCTAAGCGAGTGGAGTATCTTGGAGGTGAATGTACTAAGCATGTAGAAGTTCTTGATGAAATAAACATTTGGAGTTCCCAGAATGAAGTATCTTATGAGATTTGGGTATTGGCTGAAACTTTAGTCAAATCAATTTTCTCAAACTTTGCTGTACTTTATGGAAACAATTTCTGCAACCTCCTTGGCAAGATTGCTTGTGTTCCAGCTGAAAAGGGATTTCCAAACATAGGTGGCAAAAGAAGTGGGAATAGAGTTCTCTGTTCTTACTCTGAAGCTATAACTATAAAGGATTGGCCTCTTGCTTGGAGTTGTGCACCAATTCTTTCGAAACAGAGTGTTGTACCCCCTGATTATGCTTGGGGACCACTCTATTTGTCAAGTCCTCCAGCTTTCTCCACTGTACTCAAGCACCTTCAGGTATGACAGCTACATTGTGATATTGCTGTGAATATTGTAACGCACTTTAATTGGCACGTGTGACACATATTCCACAGGTTATTGGAAGAAATGGTGGCGAGGACGCTCTTGCACACTGGCCTGCTGTATCAGGTGTCAAGACGGTTGATGAAGCTTCCCTTGAGGTGTTGAAGTATCTCGACAAACTCTGGCCCTCCCTCTCTTCTTCAGGTACTAGTTTTTGTGCCTTCTAGGTAGATGTTTATGAATATTACTGTACGTACAACTCTAGGTTATTAAAGTAAAAGGATCACAATCATCAGCAAATCCTAACCCCTGATTAAAAGTACCCTAGAATAGAATATAGACTAAATCTTCGTTAATGTAGCATAGAATCAAACATATTTGATCCTATCATAAATAAGAATGTTTTGTTGAGACCACTCGGACAATATCTTTGCCAACGTTTTAGGTGAAGTGTGCTACCTGTTCTGATATGACTAATAACTCCCACTTAGTCTCTAGAAAATAATGTTCATTACCAGCTTGTGCTCCTTGAACAGTTTCGTGCCAAGGTTTTGTATAATTTTCTAAATAGGCCACAATTAGGAAACCTGATTTGATGGAGCCTGAAGCTCTGTTATGATAAAAGAATTTATGGAGGAAAATAGGATCCCCAAATTTGATTAATTCACAAAAAAAAAAAGAAATACAAGATTCACATAGTCAGATTTAAAATTGTTCTCAGCATTCAGAACATAAAAGAACACTACCTACGGTTTTAATTTGAATGTTAGACCTGATTTTATTGAGTTTTGTATAACTAAACTACTATACATAACGTTTCCACATATGATACACCGATACTTGTTGGTTTTTTCCCCGACTTGAATTAGTTTATTAAAGAGAGAAGCTCAAACACATAGTGTTGTTACATCACTGATATCAGTCCGGATAAGTGATACCAGTTGATTACACAATTTCTAAGATGTCACCATGTTCTGCTAAGCATTATTCACTTGAATTTGAGTAAAAAACATATTGTTTTTATAAACTTCATGTCCTTTTCTGCATTTTGATTTTTAATTGAGTTCAGTTAATCATTGTTGTTGCATTGACAGACATCGCAAAGCTGCAACAAGTGGCCTTCTTGCCAGCTGCAAATGGCACTCGTTTGGTGACAGCAAGCTCTCTTTTTGCTCGTTTAACAATAAATCTATCTCCATTTGCATTTGAACTCCCTTCGGCATATCTCCCTTTTGTGAAGATTCTTGGAGCCTTGGGACTTCAGGATTCACTATCTGTTGCTTATGCAAGGAATCTTCTTTCAGATCTTCAAAGAGTTTGTGGTTATCAGCGTTTAAATCCGAATGAGTTCCGTGCTGTAGTTGAAATCTTACATTTCATTTGTGATGAGAACAACACTTCAGATGATTCCAACTGGGATTCTGAAGCAGTTGTTCCTGATGACGGCTGCAGGCTCGTCCATGCAAAATCATGTGTATACATTGATGCTCGTGGTTCACATTTAGTCAAGCATATTGATACTTCCAGGCTAAGATTTGTTCACAAAGATCTTCCACAGAGAGTGTGCGAGGCCCTTGGTATCAGAAAGCTTTCTGATGTCGTGAAAGAGGTATCAACATATGGAAGTATTGTAACTATCTATGTAACTTAATATAAAATGCATTTCTCTCGTCTTATGATGTGGATATTTACCTATCTGTAGGAACTGGAAAACATTGAAGAGTTATGCAATTTGGAATGTATTGGTTCTCTTTCACTTGCTGTCATCAGACAAAAGTTAATGAGTGAATCATTTCAAGTGGCAGTGTGGAGAGTACTAACTAGCACCAATCTTGGTTTTGGTACTCAAGTCCTGGAGAAGGTCAAGAAATCATTGGAATCTATTGCAGAAAGATTGAATTTTGTAAAAAAAATATACACTCGTTTCTTGTTGCTTCCAAAGTCAATTAACATTACCCTCATTTCCAATAATTCCATTCTCCCAGAGTGGGAGGAAAAATCCAGCCATAGGGCCCTTTACTTCATAGATGAGTTAAGAACTTGTGTCTTAATCGCTGAGCCACCACAATACATAGCAGTTACTGATGTAATTGCTGCTGTGATAAGTGAGATTCTGGACTCACCGATTCCATTAGCAATTGGATCTTTGTTTCTTTGTCCTGAGTACACTGAGACTGCACTCCTTGATGTCCTAAAACTTTGTTCTCACACAAGAGACACTGTTGGAACTGACTCTTTTCTAGGCAAAGAGATACTGTCACAAGATGCTAACCGAGTGCAGTTCCATCCTCTAAGACCATTCTTCAAGGGAGAGATAGTAGCTTGGAGAGCTTCAAATGGTGAAAGGTTGAAGTATGGTAGACTTCCAGAAAATGTTAAGCCATCAGCTGGACAAGCACTCTACAGACTTATGTTGGAAACTTCGCCTGGGATTACTGAGTCCCTTCTTTCTTCTAATATTTTCTCATTCAAGAATATTTCATATAGCACTTCAGAGTCATCAGATGCGGTACAAGAGGGAGGTAGCATGGTGCATGAAAATAGAACACCAGAAACTTCTCAAGCAGTAAGGTCAAGACCCTCTCAGGTATTATTCTTGTTAACTTGCAAAGTACTTGACAGTTCAACTTCTTTAGCTGTGTAATTTGATGTGTGAACTGTACTCGATAAACTTTGAAAGTTGTGAGGTGAACTATGTGAGATAAATTAATAAAAATAGTATCATTGCCGTATTAGAAAATCTTTCTTGGTTGGTTCACTCTTGGTTAACTTACTGGAGATAAGTGTTATGAAAAAATTGAATCTTGCGCATATCTCTGAACATTGGATCATTAGGCTTCTAACTGTTTTTTAGTCGTTCACTGCTGAAGCCTTTATTGCCACATCTTCCCAAATTGTTGTACTTAGTTTTTTTTTTAAATATAGTATTTTTATTTCTTTAAATGTCTACTTGCATTTTACTGTAGTTGGTTAGTAAATACAAACCGTGTAAGCTTTGGCTTGTCTTGCGGACTACAAGCAACTTCAGGAAAGGCGATAGTGAATGCTGTAAACATGGGTTCATTTGATAATAGTTGAGAACCTAAGAAAAGATATAAACGATGTTAGGATGGGATATAAATTGATATTTTCTGTGAACAAACATATTTGACGAATCGAACTCTATATCTGTCCAACGAATATGAAAATTTTGTGAAAATACTCAGATTTCCTTCAAATCAAGCATCCTGTTCAAATTCATGTACAAATTCCTGTTTAATTATTGTGAAATCAACCCTGATTGTGTCCTTCATTTCTATATATTTGCCTATATCTGTTGTAACTTTTTTCTCTTGACCGGCAGCCACAGCCAGTGCAAGACCTTCACCACGGCAGAGTATCACCTGCGGAATTGGTCCAAGCAGTTCATGAAATGCTTTCTTCAGCTGGCATCAATCTCGACGTAGAAAAACAGTCTCTATTGCAGACAGCATTAACACTGGAAGAACAACTGAAGGAATCTCAGGCTTCACTTTTACTGGAACAGGTATTTATCTTTAAATTGGAAGATATCATATGTGTTTAGAAATGTTTGAGTATTCCCAAAGGGAATTAATTTTTCATGTATTTTGGAATGCTTTAACTATATACAAGTTGAGTAGGTGATGAAGTTACACTTGTGGTGTTAAAATTGAATAAGGTCATATTGCTTTTGATCGTGTGCAGAATAATACTATTATCCGTATTATTTTTAGCATTCATCTGGGGTTCATATGTGACGTATGTGAATGAGATTATACATTTATTAGATTCTGGAATAGTTAGTTAGATTACTTAGATTTTACGAGAACAACACTTGATTCTCACTTTATGTGGTTTGCAATATTTTACATCTTCGAATCCCACAAAATCTAACATATTACAAACCCGTCCGTTTATAAATATCTAACTTAATGACCTGGTCTACTGTTTCATGTCATAAGTATGTAATAAAACTAGTAAATTTTTTTTTTTAGTCCGGGGTCACATTCACTGTTTTTCTTTCTGACCTGTCTCATTTCTAAAATTTAAGTGTGTTCTAATGTATATCTTCCACTCAAAACGAAATAAATCAAAAGCATTGTTCTTTATCAAGAAAATTTTACTTATATATTATTTTTTCCTTCGTAAGCCTTCTATACTTTAGATCTGACACAAGTCCTTATTTAAAATCATGTCATGTTTCAGAATATTGGAGTAAACAAGGTGTCGTAGAGTTTCATTTCAGTGAGATATTATCATATCTAACATAGCTGATGAACTTCAATAGATGTGCATAATTTATATTTTAACATAATAGTTAACAAAACATTATGTACATATAGAGTTACTTAAAATAATATTTTGAAAATTTATTTTTTCTTATGAAATTTTGTGTATTGTACCTTAAATTATAATATTACGATCAGTTATGAAATCGATGTATAATTCAAAAAATTCATTTGAAGTTGACCGGATTTTTACAACTTCAAAATAAAGATGTATGCATCATTCAATCAAAACCGTCGTCCATATTTTGTTGTCTTAACATGTTATACATTATTGTATTATTATGCATAGATAGATATGAACAACGTTGTGACTTTTCACAAGTAAATTTTTATGTTATAAATTTGGATTACTTCTATTCAGTATTTGTAAATTTTTGCTACATTGTGAGTAGATGAGAAGTGACGGAAACAGTTTAATTAATGTTGATTGAAATGCACCGTAACATAACAGGAAAAGTCTGACATGGCTGCGAAAGAAGCTGATACGGCAAAAGTAGCATGGTCTTGCAGAGTCTGTTTAAATAATGAAGTTGATGTCACATTAATTCCATGTGGTCATGTATTGTGTCGAACATGCTCATCAGCAGTTTCAAGGTGCCCATTCTGTCGAATCCAAGTATCTAAAGCAATGAGAATCTTTCGCCCTTGATCTAGAGCTGCTCCCTTAATTGAGGTTACCCTTTTTTCTTTTTTCTTTTTTCTTTTTTCTTTTTTCTTTTTTCTTTTTTCTTTCTTCTATCTTTTTCTCGTTCAGAAGTTTTTAGATATTTTACTGTTTTAACTTGGCTTTAATTGCAGAAATGGAGGTGGGCACACCAACAATGGAGTTTTAACAAGTTTGTGAAACTATGGTTTACCGATTTCTGATCTTTTTGTTTGCAAGTTGCCTGTTTCTGTACAGTAGGCCTGCTGGTTTTTGTAAGCATCTCATTGGTTTTTGTCGGTAAATAATTGTTAACATCATATTCATTTTAATCGGTAAATAATTGTTCATATATTCTAGTATAAATTGCAAATAATCCCTGAGGTATATGCCTGAATTACGAAGATATCCTCCTTTGTAAAATCTGGATCTCTTGAGGTATGTCATTGTATATAATTTCTGAAATGCTAAATGTCGTTTCAATTTTATTAGTCCCGTTTATAATATTCTACTATTTCTATTTCTAAAGTTCTCTGTTTCTCATTTCTCTACAAAATTAATTTAAGGGCGCCAATAAAATTAAATCTATGTATTTTTCTTTTTCCTCTTTTGTCAAAAAAAAAACATTTTTTTTAATTGACCGGGATGAGTTATAGGTTGACAAATATTATGTTTTTCGAAAAATAAATTTTTTTTTCACGCCCAATGAGCATACACGTTAAGTCGACTTCAAATGCACACGTTAAGTCGACTTCAAATGCAATTTGGACCCTCTTTCAATCAAGATTTGAGAAAATGTAAAATGTCAAATTTGTAACACCTCAAGTTGGTTTTCTGATCCAATTTGAATTTGATAGATTCGATGTCTGGTGACAGAGTTTTGAGTGATTTGAACGAAACATTGTCATAAAGCACAATAAGTGGACTTTAAACGAGATTTTGGCAATCTAAACGTTTGAATATGAAAAATACTTAAACATTAATATTGAAGCCTTTAGATTTGGCTTTCAAACCCAACTTGAATCATCTAAATCAAATGTTGGTTTATAGATTTATGGATAATTCAATAAGCACCATCAAAACTCACACCCAAAATGGGCGTGAAACGATTACTTTCGCACCTCATATGGGCATGGATTTGCTTTACTCGCGTCCAAAATGAGCGGTTTATGCGTGAATGCATGTTCACCCACTCTCGGTTTAGGCGTGACTCCATGTTCACCCACGCTCTTTTTGGGCGTATTGGACGAGATTATAACGGATCCCCGCCCGTTGGACACGAAAGGAGCCAATTCACGCCCATTTTGGGCGTGTGGGTGGCCGTGCTCATGAAATTATCGTCAACTCTCTCATCCGGCCTCCGAATTCTGTAATTCAAGTTGGGCTTGAAAGCCAACAAAAAGGGCTACGATGTTGATGTTTAATACGTTTCCCAGGTTCCAAACTCAAGATAGTTTGAATTACGGTTGAAGCCGACTTATTGTGTGTTGCGACAGAGCTCACTAAATAATCCATAACTCTCTCACCAATATTGAATCTAACTAATTCAAGTTGGATTAGAAGTCAACCCAAAGGATTACAAATTGGTTGTTTTAATTTTTGTCATATGGATCAGTTGAGGATCCAAAATGCGTTTGAAATTGTCTTATCGGGTGTGCTCATTTTGGGGGCGGACAACAATTATTTTTTTGAAAAAAAATAATTTTTTCTATCTCCATTTATTCCTTATCGAATGAAAACATATGTTTACTGATAAAAAAGAGAAAATACATAAGATTAATTTTTAATAAAGCTCTTGAATTGATTTTGGGAGAGGGATGGGAGTGGGAGAGGTTTGAGAGACGAACATAAATGATATTATGAATGATATTCCTAAAAACGGAACAACGTTTTTCTAGTCCCATCACCGATGTCATTTTTCCCATTATGGCAACACGAGCCGTAACAAAATATTTTAGATTCTAACGGGGTTTTGTGCATAAGTTTCTGACCAACCATCTTTATTATTCTAGGTTCAGGGGTAGGGGTGTGAACGAGCCGAGCTCGGCTGTTTTGGCCAGCTCGAGCTCGAGCTCGAGTCCATGTTGCCGAGCTCGAGCTCATCATAAAATGGGGTGGCGTTGTACCAGATTGGCGTAATTTCATAAAATAAAATAAAATGGGGTGGGTTTGGTGGCTTATGATTTGGGAATTTTCATATTGGTAATATTGTATTTTCATGAGTATCGTTATAATTCTTATGTTGTAGCAGATTTGGGAATTCAGAAAATCATGTGAATCCACTATTTTTTTTAGTTGTTTTTTCAACAATGTAGTTTTTTTTTTTGTTACTTTTCTATTTATTATTTTAGTTGTTTTGGTACTTTTGTATTTGTTTCTTTGACTTTATAGATTTGTTACCATTTTATTTGTTTTTTGTTACTTTTACAATTGATTTGTGTGTTTTGTATTTCTTTTTAAGGGTTTAAAGTACTGGATACAAAGAAGAGTTAAAGAAGAAAGAAACAAATTTGTAGTAGTTTTCATTGTACTTGAGATATTTTTTTTAGTTGATTTCGACAATTTGTAGTTGATTTTTATATTTTGATTGTTGATTGAAGGCTAATTTTGTGTTCAATCAATAGTATAATGGATATTATTTACAGATTTATAGATATTTTCGTACAACAATATAGTTGTTTTCGTACAGCAATATAATTGTTTTCGTACGGCAATATAGTTGTTTTTATTACTTTTTAGTTGATTGTAATAGTTGATTTAATCATAATTATTTTAATAACAGTTGTTTTAATAATAGTCGTTTTATTGAAATATAGTTGTTTTAACTGAAAACAAAAAGTATAGTAAAAAAATATTTTTTAAAAATGTAATAAAAAGTTTTAAAAAAAATTAAATATTTTTTTCTTAAATAAGAAATAAATAAAAAAACGAAAACTAAGATTAAAATACAAAAAAAAAAGTGCATCAAAATAGTGTATAATAGTGAATAGAGAAATGGTAAATTTGAGAATAAAAAAAGAATGGGTCTCTCACTAATAAAGGAAAAGGAGCTGGATCAAATAATGCTAGAGGGGGTTCTCACTAATAGTCCCTATAAATAAATTAAAAAAAAAAAAAGGCAACTCGCGAGCTGTCGAACAACTAAATTTGGGCTCGAGTTCGAGCCTTTGTCGAGCCGACTCATCGAGTTCGCAAGCCGGCTCGGCTCTTTTACCACCCCTATTCAGGGGCTATATCTCTTTCGTCAATAAGTCCATCCCTTTAACGTGTATTACAAATCAAGAAAAAATTAATGTATATGACAAAATTACCCCCAACCATTTACACCAATTCTTAATTGTAACCCCATTTAATCAATTTTGACCATAAAAATCCAATTTTGACTTTATTTTTTAAAAACCTTTTTTTTTTTCAGAAATTATTTTTTTGCCGCCAGTTTCCGGTGTTGACTTTTCGAATTTTTTTATGGTTTGTTTTTTCCGCCACCGGTTTCAAGCGCTGACTTTTTCGATTTTTTTCCTCGTCTGTTTTTTTCCGGCGTTGATTTTTTATCGGTGGTTTTTTTTTATTTTTTTATTTTTTTTATACGTCTACTGCTAAACGTTGTTGACTTTTCAATTTTTTTATGGTTTGTCTTTTCCGCCTCTGGTTTCCCGCGTTGACTTTTTCGATTTTTTTTATGGTTTGTTTTTTCCGCTGCTGGTTTCCGGCGTTGATTTTTTCGATTTTTTTCCTCGTCTGTTTTTTCCCCCGCCGGTCTCCGGCGTTGATTTTTTTAGTGTTTTTTTATTTTATTTTTACGCTTGCCGCTAAACGTTAACCGTAATTATGTTGTCATTAACAGTAATTATACTGTCACTAACAGTAAATTAACGTAATTATACTGTCACTGACAGTACATTAATGTAATTGTACTGGCGTTGACAGTACATTTTATGTCATTGTACTACCGCTGACAATACAATTAGAGTCAACGACAATAATATTATTTTTTTGGTTATTTTTTTTTTGTCTGATTTGTTGACAAGTTAACGTAATTATAATACTGTCGTTGACAGTAAAATAAATGTAAACACAATAATATTACTATCAACCACATTAATATTGTTATTTTTTTGGGTTTTTTGTTTTGTTTGAGTTATTGACGGAGTAACGTAATAATATAACTGTCTACTATTGTAATATTAATGTAAACTCAATAATATTACTGTGGTTAACAGTAATATTACTCTTATTACTGTCAACGGCGGTGGCAGACGAAATTGTCCATAAAATTGAGTTTTGGGTCAAAATTTAATAATTTGTGAAATTTTGGGGTATGTTGAGGTTAGATTAAATTAAATGATAAAATTGGAGCATATTAAACTGTGGGGGCTATTTTAGTCTTTTACAAACATTTGAACCATGTGTGGACTTTTTCGTAAAATAGTTTATTCTCTGGACCCCTTTATGAATAAGTACTCATTAATGAGCTTATTTGTAAAGTGCCCTTCAAAAATCTAAATTTACCCCTTTAACTCTTTCGGGTGTAATTCAAGGGTAAGAGACTTAGGGTGTGTTTGAAAAAATTAAGCACTGAATGCTGAACGCTGAATAAATATCTGAATGATTAAGAATAGTATCTGAATGTTGAATGCTGAACGAGTAAGTTTATTTGATAACTGAACATCTTTGGCGTCTGAAAGATATAATATTACTATATTAGCCCTATCCATAAATTTATTTACAAGCTGAATTATTAGTAATTCTAATTTTACAATAAAAAAAATATAAAACTAATTACAATATTAAAAGCTTTCGTCGAACGTCTTTTATTTGGAGAACCATTTATTTATGCAATATAAAATAATTTAATTAAAATCATTTTTTTATGAAAAGTCAAAATTGAAAGCTATCATTTAATTTATTGTGCCACAACAGTCTTCTTCCTCCTTGAGTGTTGCCCCTTTCTGCCATCTTCAATTTGCCGAAAGAATTATAACGTCATCGGCCAACCAACTATCGATTCAGTTCTATCTCCGGCGAGCTCCCTCGTCTAATGTCAATGGAGACTGACATCGATTCTCATCTGTGATAATTTGAAGCCTATTATTTAAATATAAAGGTGCGTATATATAAAATTACTTAAAGCTTTTTCATGGTTGCTCAAGTTTCAATAAAATTGGTTAATAGAGGAAGAAGAGACGATGGTGTTGAAGATACTAATTACTTATTTGTGTTCAAACATTTTACATAAAGGAAGAGAGAGACAACGGGTCAAAGAATGCTCAAAAATTTTTGGTGATAAATTTGTCTAAAACCCATTCAGATGTATCTCTTAATCAATAAGTCAGATTTTCTAAACTGAATCGCTCAGCGAAAATTGGTTTCATTCAGATCTATTTATCAAACGCACTAAATGGCTTATTGCTGACCGAATAAGAGATGAGGCGTGTTCAGAGCTCATTAAGAGCTCAACAAACAGGGCCTTAAATGCACATAGCCCGGACAAAAAAACAGTCTCGCAAATAAATCCATCCAGTATTTTGTCTAAAATACCTCTCATAATATAATTTTCATAAATTTCATCCATTGCACATTGACCCCAAATTTGAACAAATATATCATATTAAACTCCATTTTCATAAAAAAGATTAAAGTATTTCTTTCTTAGAAATTCTTTTTTCCTGCCAGATTCTGGTGTTGACTTTATTTTTATTTATTTAAAAAAATAAAACTTTTTTTCTCTCTCTAAATTACTGTGATAACAACAAAATTATTGTTTGAGACGGTAATATTAAATGCTAAAACAGTAATATTACTATTATTACTATCTCAAACTGTAATATTAGTAATATTATATTATTGCGTGAGACAGTAATATTACGATCGGAGACAGCAAAATTGCAGGCCAAGACGATCAAATTAATTAATATGGAAAATTACTATCTCTACCAATAGTATTATTGTCAGAGACAGTAAAATTGCATCCAAGACAGTAATATTAATGAAAATAATTATTTTTTTATGTTTTCAAACAAAAAAAAAAGTCACCGCCGGAAACTAGAGAGTTACCTGCCTAAAAAAAAATCAGAAAAAAAAAAATTAAGTCATAAATTAAAAGGCCAATGCCGGAGACCGGCAGTCAACGATGGCTGGCCGACGGTCTCCGGCGATGGCAGTCAAAATTCGTTAATTGGTGAAATTATGCTAAACTGGAGTGTAAATCATAAAATTGGAGTTGACTTAGGGTTTCAAGGAATTGCAAATGATTTTGGTATTTATAAAATAGTTTTCCTTATTTGTAAATAAGTTTGCAGGTAATTTTGGTATTTATAAAAGAGTTTTCCTTATTTATAAATAAGCTTGAATGAGGGCGGATTATTTGCATGACAAAAAAATTGAATATCCTTTTTTAAATGAAGTGTTCTTGTCATGAACCTATTTGTCATTTATCAATAATTCGAAGGTTTTCATTTATCATTTTCATACTATATAAGATATATTTTTTCTAGGCAATTTATAAAGTTGCATTAAAAATTTTTTTTTCTTTTTTTTTAGCTCACTTCAATTGCTTACTATGTATCACATTTATTTGACATTCTTTAGTGGCACTTCTCAAATTTGTAATATAAATTTTGAAGGAAAAAACGAGAATTGGGTCGAAGTCCATGATCATAATTGCGCGTGATGAATTCATCTTTTTATATTGAATTTGGTATGTCTATCCTATTATAATATTACAAATGTAAAATATTTAAATAAATATCTTAGTAAATTGTATAAATTCAACTGGAATTTTTAGTTTCAAGTTTCAGTTATTCGCAACACTACATAGCAGCTCTAGATTTCACGCTGCGGTCATAAATGATCATATGGCAAATGAAATGAATCGGTGATGTCACTTTAAATCTCATGCAAACGAAATTTTCGGAACATATTATCTTGCAATTCAGAATTTTCTAAAAACTTGTAATAAATTTTATGATTTATATCTAATACAAATCAAAGATATGAACAGAACAATTCTTGATTAGATTAAAAAGATAAGCACGCTTATTGCTCTTTGTCCCAACATTCAGCCAAGGTAGGCTACTGACTTGCTCGTTAGAAGTAGTTAACGAACGGAAAGAAGGCCATTAGCATTAGATGTCTATCTGACAAGATGGATGCCCGCTCCTTGGTTTTTATGGTCTGTTGGTTTCACTCCATTTTTTCGGTGGGAGCTCTAGACCGATCTTCCTCGTATGATGGCTCTGACTAAAAGAGGCCGCTTCTGTTTCAGATTCGATCCTGTCTTTCGTGCCTTAAACCGAGTGTCAGTTCTATAACTTGGGTAAGGATTTGTTCCTACATCTCCTCAAGGCGACATACCGAGGATGACATTACTGGAACCTTCCATTCAAGTCAAGGTAAGACAGTGACTTCTTTACCTAATAAGAACCTATGTAATAATAATGTTACATTCTCCACACAGATCAAAAGACCCTGCCGAAGCTTTCAAAGGAATCTTTTCTAGAAGGTAGTTTACTTGCTTACTTTGTAAGAGTAAGGAAGGCTAGAATCTTCTTTCACAATCGCTTTCAAATGTGTCAAAGTCCTATCATCTACCGATTTGGGATGGGATAAATAAAAAAAAAACCCTATGTTTACCGATCTCTCTCCGTCGACTTTAGCTACCCGTCCGATCACTTTAAGAGAATCTATTCAGCTTGAGGAACAGATAAGGGAACTTGAGAAGACTTAATTGTCACCCTTCCAATTAGGATTGATATTATTACTAAAATACCATTTTCTTTGTCGCATTTGCAAAACAGACAAGTATGAATCAAGTACCAATAAAAAAAGAGTGAGCATGAATTAGCATATTTGTAAATCTACTGGTTTTGGCAGTTTTTAGTTAACATGTTTGTGTATGACAGTAAATTTGTGTAAAATGTGTGGGCTCATTTGTGTAATGGATGGTCCGGTCCCTCTTTCAGCAATGTTATTATGTCGTTCATCTCGACAAGATCATACACACTCCCTCTTGGATTGTTCCAAATTGATAATTGACCCTTCGGTAATGAGTGAATGTGTTAGATTGATTAATAAGATCTATACAAAAAAATAATTTTATTCTTATACATACTTATGGTCTTCCTCTGCTATTTCTACAGTCATATTTTCAACAATAATTAGTTCTTTTTCAGATAGCAGTTTGAAGATGCCCTTTTGTTTGTACGTAAAGTATTTTAGTCTTTCTTTTCAATCGGCACTGGTTGCTTGTTATCGACCTCAATATCTATACGCTTTCTCGTGTCTCTATCGGCGATAACTGCTTTACGAGCCTTCTCCGCCACCTTATCTCTGAGTTTATCATTCTTTTCAGTTTGATTCAGTTTTGAGCCTTCTCCGCCACCTTATTGTTTCTCGTGTCCTTATGTTCACATCACTTGATTTAGGTGTATTTTGGTTTACGAGGATTCGCATTGTCTCAGGTTGATCCTCAAGTCTGAATCAACATCATCTAGCATGTGCTCTTCTTTCTGAGTCGTCTCTTCACTAGCCTCAATCACAATTTTAGATTCTACTCCATATCCTTTTCGTCTTCAATTGCTTATTTTTGCCCCACGAATTTTTATTTTCCTCATTCAATTCAACAACATGGAAGTGCAATTCTTGTTGACGATATCATCCGGTTCTTCAGTTTGACAAACAAATGCATCATTCTCTTTGTTTAGGGCCTCGTTATGTGCCCGAAGAGTGAAAAGGTCATTCTCATTCAATGTGTTTTTATTAATTGCAACATCAATTTTTGTTTGTAGTTCTTGTACTTGTCTCTTCAATCTTGTAATAGACATTTCCTCAATTCGACTGTTAGTTGGTATATCTATTAACCTCCCCTAGTCTTGTTCTTGTATTTTGTTCCTCTCTTCGAGATTTTAATCTCGTTTTCCAAAATTGCTTCTTTCTCTCTCGACAATCTTTCCTCAACATCAACTTTGAGAATGTTTATTTGGCTAATGAGAGTAAAATTTTCACCTTAAAGTGTCTAAATGGAACTTTGCTTCTCTTGAACTTTTTTTTTTTCAACTTTTGGTTCTCAGATTCAAGCCCCTCAATTTTGTTGTTCAGATTGGGCACTTGTTATGTTCTTGTGTTTTCGAACTGCGAGCAGCACCAAAATCAACTTCTAGTGCATCCAATTCATCCGCTTCTCTGTTAATTTTATCAGACTCATCACCTAACATATATCTCCCCATCATCTCCTTGAGTATCACTAAAATCAAACGAACAGCTCTCCTGCTCATCCACTAAATTCAGTTTCCCCTTAGATTTTGTTTCAACTGGTTTTTCCTTTGAACTGTTTTTTTCTTATGCTCTTCGCCAGCTTCATTGTCACCCAAATCATCTTCCTCGTGTTAAAATTGTACCAGCAATTGAATTTTATAACATTTTGGATCCAACGATTTAGCCGACATCTCTAAAGGGACAATATTATAGTAATTCAGCTAGCAAGGACATACAATATTGTCATTGACAGTGAAGTAGTATTGTACTTCATGTATTCATATAGTAATTTATTATGTTACTGTTTATGACATCATAATTGGGTAGGAGGGTATGTATAACCGTATGATCATCAACAATAAAGAAACATAAAAGCGATATTATTGTCCACGGCAGAAAAGTTCTCTTGAATAATCAATGTATGAATATTATCATGCATTTCTTGACAGTATAATATCGTTTAAATAAATTCTCACTTTTCATGGCAGCAAAATCATAAAGTTTGCAAAAAACATAGAGTTTTGACCTGATCCGGTGCTATATATATCATTGAAAGCACATGAACTTGTTGGCATACTGCAAGTTCCATTTTCTGAATCTTTGAAACTTTGTCTTTTCTTAAGGTTGAATCAAGGAGCAACATTCAAGGAACCAATACTCGAAACATGAAGAAAAAAATGAGTAATAGAAAAAATAACTATCTATCAAAATTTAGATTTGTCATTTACTTACCACTAACAGGGAAACACATCCATGTACATAGTCCGCAACATTTTCAGAAGATTGATTCTCTGTCAAGGCTTTGTGGTTATTTTGTGTGTGGAGTTCATGAAGAAATTGACTACCTCTTCTGCCAAGTTGTAGTCGTTAATCCTCTCCAGATCATCCACATACAAAAAGTACGACCAATTAAAAGTTTGACTTATAGTGAAGAAGTTCGACATGAGGCTGAGGGCTAGCATCCTTGTAATATCATCACGTGCTTCTTAAGTATTTAAACCTTGCAGTTTCACCATTGCCGCTTTCAAGTCGCTATAAGTGACTTTTTCGAGACCACCAAAATTTTGTTGCACAAAGCGGAAGCGAAAACATAAACGAGAACTCTCTCACACAAATATGAAATTAAACGAGACACAAAATTTACGTGGTTTAGAGAAATAAACTCCTACTCCAAGGGTGGCAACCAAGTATTTCACTCAAATACTACAAGAGGATCACAAAGTGTTTCTCTCAAGAGTTCCTCACAAGTGTCTCTCAATTTTCTCTCTAATTTTCTGCACACTCTTACAAACACTATACAAGTCTATTGTTACAATAATGGATGAATCTAGATGAAGTTGGAACACTAACCATCAATCTTGGGAGCATCAACTATCACTTTGACTAGGTATTTGAATGGGAGAGAAATAGACACATTGTAGAAAACTTTAGCCAATTCCAATAATCTCCACCTTGGAGAAAGTTCTCAAATCCTCATAACCGGCTTTGGCTACCACCAAGTGCACCGGCTATCCAATGTTGATCAAGTCCAAGCAATGAATCAACTTATCTCGAGTAACCACTTTTGTTAACATGTCGGCGGAATTTTCAGCGGTTCCAATCTTCAACAATCGAACACCACCTTCATCAATAGTTTCTCGAATAAAGTGAAAATGAATGGCAATGTGCTTGGTTCGGGCATCATTAACTTGATTCTTCGACAAACAAATAGTTCTTCACAAAACACTTCAATGTTTTTTTGAGCGATTACCAAATCATTCACCAAACCATGCATCCAAATAGCTTCATTGAAAGCTTCGGTGACCTGCCATAGTGAACACATATCCAGTAGTGGATCGTCGTTTGTCTAAATCACCTGCATAATCCAAATCTACATAACCGACCACGAGTTTATCAAGCTCGAGATTTTCTTTTCTTTGGAATTTTAGATCAACATCAATGGTTCCAGGGAGATATCGAAGTATCCACTTCATAGTTTGCCAATGTCCTTTTCCCGGATCGTCCATGTACAGACTAACCATACTAACCGCATGCGAAAGATCGGGCCTTGTACAAACCATCGCGTACATCAAAGCTCCAACAACATTAGCATAAGTGACATTTTTCATGTATCTTCATTCTTCATTAGAATTAGGGCATAAAGAGCACTTAACTTGAAATGAGAAGCAAGTGGAGTACATACAGGTTTAGTCGAACCATTGTTATCAAATCGCTGCAAAATTTTCCTCAAATATTCAGATTGAGATAACCAAATTGTACTTTTGCTTCGATCCCTCGTGATTTCCATTCCAAGTATTCGTCGAGCTTCGCCCAAGTCTTTCATTTCGAATTCCTTTTTGAGCTGGTCTTTCAATTTATCTATCTCCACCTTGGATGCAATTAGCATGTCATCCACATACAAGAGCAAATAAATGAATGAACCATTTTGGATTTTCCGAAAGTACACACAATGATCAAATTGGCTGCGAGTGTACTTGTGCTTCAATATAAACTGGTCAAATCGCTTATACCACTGTCGAGGACACTCATTGAGGCCGTACAAGGATTTTCGAAGTTTACAAGCCCAATTTTCTTTCCCTGCAACTCGAAATCCATCAGGTTGAGACATGTATATCTCTTCGTCCAAGTCTCCATGTAAAAAAGTTGTTTCGACGTCAAGTTGGTAAAGCTCGAGGTCGAATTGAGCTACCAACGCCAACAATATTCGAATAGACGAATGCTTCACAACGGGAGAAAAGATCTCGTTGTAGTCAATCCCTTCCTTTTGAGCGTATCCTTTGGCCACCAAGCGAGCTTTGAATCAAATTACGGGTGTGTCGTCTCTCTTTGCATACACCCATTTGCAGCCAATAGCTCTCTTTCCCTTAGGAAGTTGTACCAACTCCCAAGTTTGATTCTTTTTCAAAGACTGCATTTCTTCGTTCATGGCCTCCTTCCATTTCGAGCTTTCGGAACCTTGAATAGCATCTTTGTAGCTATTTGGAAGAACGTCAACTACCGGAAGAGCAAATGCAACCATATCATCAAATCGAGCTGGCTTTCGAATTTCTTTCCGAGGTCTATTCTTTGCAACAGATTCAGCTACTTCGGGCTCTTGAATCTCTTCCTCGGGCCTTTCCTCCACCTGCTCGAAATTCTCCTCCACTTGTTTGGAGTTTTCTTCATCTTCGGTTTCGTTTTGGCAAGATTCCTCTACAGGAATAACAGGCACATGAGCAATGGTGACCTTTTTCAATAGCATGGATGATTGTCTCTGCTTTTGACGATCTTCTTTGACTCAGGGCACCATAGCCTATATGCTTTAACTCTTGTACTGAAACCCATGAAAATTCCTTTCTTGGCTATAGAGTCAAGTTTAGATTCAGAAACATGATAATAAGTCGGGCAACCGAAAATATGCAATTGATCATAATCATTAATAGGTTCACCTGACCAAACTTCAAGTGGAGCTCTACCTCCGTTTGAAACTGTAGGTAACCGATTCACAAGGTGAACTGCGTAGTTGATTGCCTCCGCCCAAAATGCTTTGCTCAAGTCTGCTTGGGACAACATGCAACGAGCCTTTTGGATTAAAGTTTGATTCATTCTTTCAGCGATGCCGTTTTGCTGTGGATTTCCTGGAACTGTAAAGTGCCGAACAATTCCTTCTTCTCGACATACTTCAAGAAATCGATCATACTTGTACTCTCCACGGTTATCCGATATCAATTTCTTGATTCTCCGTCCAATGTGATTCTCCACCATTTTCTTTCACTCAAAGATTTTCATGACTTCGTCCTTGTGGCTCATTGGGTCCATCCAAACTCGTCTTAAGTAGTCGTCGATAAAGGTGACAAACCACCTTTTTCCTCCAAGAGAAGCATTTTTCGTCGGGCCCCATACATCGGTGTGAACGTAGTCAAGGATGCCTTTAGTTCGGTGTATTGATGTGCCAAACTTCACCCTTCTTTGTTTACCAAAATCACAATGTTCACAAAAGCTGATTTTACCGGACTTGACCCCTTTAAGAACTCCTTGTTTGACCAAGGTTTGAAGCGGCTTCTCACCGACATGTCGAAGTCGCATGTGCCAAAGTTTCGAGGTGTCGGGCTCATTTGAATTTGCCACAGCTGCTTGTCCGACAATTGTCCTTCCCTTAAGGAAGTATAGGTTTCCTTTCTTGGTCGCTTTGAGCACCACAAAATGCACCTCGGGCAACTTTGAGAATACCATTGTGCACAGAGATGTGATAGCCTTTTGAATCCAAGACTCCGACAGAGATTAGGTTCTTTTTCAAGCCAGGCACATAGCGAACGTCCTCGAGCTTTCGGACAGTTCCATCGAACATTTTTAACTGAACTGAGCCGATACCGCGGTTTGACAAGTGTCTTTGTTGCCCATGTAAACAACACCGCCGTCGATCTTTTGGAAATCCGAGAACATATCTTTATTCGGGCACATGTGATGTGAGCACCCCGAATCTAAGATCCACTCGTCAAGATTGCTAGCCGAAAGGGACACCGTTAAGGCCTCGTCTGTGTCACTATCTTCTTTTCAAATCAAATTTACTTTGGACTCCTTCTTTTTCATTCGGGCAGTCCTTCTTCCAATGTCCCTTTTGTCGGCAATAAGCACACTCATCTTTGCCAATCTTTTTTCGGTCTACGGATTTGCCCCTTGACTTCGATCGGAACTTCTCTCGGCCATCATTTTTTCGAAAAGTAGACCTTCCTCTAACTGTGAGAGCATCGGAGCCGGAATCACGATGAGATTGCTTGTCTTTTTTCCGTACATCGTTATTCATCAAAGAATTACAAACATCATTAAAATTTATCTCAGTTTTGCCATGCAACAAAGTTGTTGTCAAATGTTCGTAAGACTCGGGTAAAGAACATAACAAAAGTAAGGCTTTATCCTCATCGACTAATTCAACATCGAGAATTTTCAAATCCGTGATAATTTTATTAAAACTATCAAGATGCTCAACCATGGTCGTAGCTTTGCCAGAATCGAAGCGAAAGAGTTTCTTCTTCAAGTGGAGCTGATTTTCCACGCTCTTTTACATGTATTTGGCTTCGAGTTTATCACATAGATCCTTTGCTGAGGTCTCTTTCATAAATGGGTATTTTTGGTCCGTTCCAAGACACGGTCGAATGATCCCACAAGCTTGTCGGTTAAGCTTTTTCCTAGCCGAGTCGGACATATCACCGGGCTTCTCTTCGAGTGTGAGATCCAAGTCTTGCAATATCAAAAGGTCTAGGACTTCTCCTTGCCAAATCCCAAAATTGTTTGTTCCGTCAAATTTCCAAACTTCAAGGCCGGAACTGAAAATTTTCGAACCACGAACGGATATGGAAGTCTCTCCAGTTTCACTTTTGTCTTCTGCCATTTCAGCAAATTCGACCCAAACAATGCTCCAATGGTTTGTCCAAACGCTTCAATCAAATACCCACCCCACGTGGATAATTATGGGAATAAGTGAATTGATGATAGTAAAAAAACAATCATAATTACTTCAAAAAATTCTTTCCCCAGTAGCTTGTGGTAGTGATAAAAAAAAAACTCTTCTACGTTGACTGTGTAAGTGAGTTACTCCAGTGATGATTGATCGAAAAAATATTTCAACAATATTTTCGATTCGTCGAGACAAATGCAACTCCAATCTTGGAAATAATTCCAAGCAAATAGAATACCCCAATATATTCAAAACATTGGAGCTCTGGTACCAATTGTTGCACAAAGCGGAAGAGAAAACATAAACGAGAACTCTCTCACACAAATACGAAATCAAACGAGATACAAAATTTACGTGGTTCGGAGAAATAAACTCCTAGTCCACGGGTGGCAGCCAAGTATTTCACTCAAATACTACAAGAGGATTACAAAATGTTTCTCTCAAGAGTTCCTCACAAGTGTCTAATTTTCTCTCTAATTTTATGCACACTCTTACAAACACTAGACAAGTCTATTTGTAGTTACAACAATGGATGAATCTAGATGAAGTTGGAACACCAACCATCAATCTTGGGAGCATCAACCATCACTTTGACTAGGGTGTTTGAATGGGAGAGAAATAGACACATTCTAGAAAACTTTAGCCAATTCCAACAAATTTCTGGTATAAAACTCCGTTTGTGGCTTGCTGCTTCTTTACCATCTGCAATTGTCATTTTAGTTTGTCCAACGTTGAGCTGAAGATAAGTTGACATTCTGTGGTTTCGAATGTCAACCTTCTTTTCATAATAATAATTAAAAGCTTCATTTTTGGGGTCATATGTCGACCAAATCTTATGTATTAGGCGACCTGACTTTTTAACAGCAGAAAAGGTGATTCTTGGACAAAGAATGAATATGTAAAATTCACCAAATGGTGTTCGCCTTAAAGAGGTAAGATGATCATCGGTTAGCTCAAGACCTTGACTAAAGTGAAAAGGTCTAGTGATGTTTGGAAGTACATGTTCTTCTAGAAAAGAAAAAAGAAAACGACATTGTAAGCATACTGTTAATGATAGTATTATCATAGTATGTTATAATATGTCATGTGTACCAGAGTATCATTATCAACAAAATACACGTAGATCCAATATTTGTCTTTCAATGAAAGTATAGTAGATCATATTTTATGTTTTTAAATAGCATACACGACGCTTTCTTTTTTGGTTTTCTTGATTTGGATTGCGATCACCTGATGGGGATTAACAAAGTATAATAATAAATGGGGTAATTTGCTATAGGTCCTCCTATAAGAGATTTTATATGTATAAATCCAACTACTAATTCCTCATTTTTATTATATTTATTATTTTTATAGTGTCTAAAATACCCCTAATAAAATATGGAAATTTTTTTTTCCAAATAATAGTCCATTTTATAGAGGTTTTAATCCCATTTTTTTCTCCCGAGAAAACATCGTTGCAAATCTTCAAATCCCAAAATACGATTTTATATTTCTTTCATCTTCTTCTACGCAAAAGTAGAAAACAACAAAAAATTGTGTTCGTTTGCTGTTTGTTTATCGTTCCTTCGATGTTTTGTCGTTTTTTAATTGAAATAAAAAAACCTAGATTTGTTTGTTTGTTGTTCGTCATCCTCGTAACGCTAAATCGAAGAACTTCAATATCAAACAACATGGTGCGGAAACGTAAAAGTCCGGATAATTAATTTCTTTTCATTTCTCCAATTTTTTTAGATGTTTCTATGATGATTTAATGACCCATTGTTGGTATTTTTATCTCAGGGAAAAAAATGTTGATATTGGAGCATCGATCTGAAGTAATTATTCACACATTTTAAAGGTTTTGATTTATTCTTTGTATGATTGTTTACCATATTTTTTACATTCTTGTTTGCATTTTTTTCTGTCGGTTGTTGATGTTTATTGTTGTCGTTTGTGTTGTTATTTGAAATTTGCATTTTATTGTGCTTTATTGAACCATCGTGTGTGTGTTTTTTTTTTTTTTTTTTTTTTTTTTGTTCTTGTGGTATGCATGTTGTTGTTCTTGTTTTCTATATTTTGTGGATGTTCATGTGGCCTGCTTTTGTTTGCAGTTTGTTACTTGTTTGCAATCGAACCATCATTTTCTTGTTTGCAGTTGCTAGTTACACTTTGAATTTCTTATTTGTAATTTTCTATTTGAAATTTTCTTGTTTGGAGTTACTTGTTTACACTTTGAATTCCTTGTTTGTAATTGCAGTTATTGTTTTTAATTTGCTATTTTTTGTTCATTTTTGCAATTTATTGTTTGCAATTGAAAATCTTATTTAGTTTTATTTTATGTGTGCTAAAACAATTACGTCAAAGAAAAAAATGAAACAAGGCATTAAATGACTCTTCGACGTCTTCCAAAGGAGAAAAAACAAGAGCAAATTAGATTGCAAACAAAGTCCTCACAGAACAAGTTGTTACAGAAGATCCATGAATCCCACAATATTCACGTAAACCTCGTTTCACTTGTTCACATCTTCAACCGACATAAATTCAAAGAACACCGGATTAAATGTGTTCAAAAAAGTTATATCTTGAAGTATTTTATACTTAACGAACTAATTTGCTTATATACAAAAATTAGCTTTTTGGTGTTTGTTATAACATCTTTTATTTTGTATTTCGTGTCTTGAAACTATTTCATATTGCTCGAGTAAAAATGCAGTAGGGGCAGTGTTGTTTATTGTTTCTGTCTACTATGTTTGTTCTTTATTGTTTGTGTTTTTCGTTTACTGTTTATTATTTGCGTTGTTATTTATTGTTTATGTTATTTTAAGTTATAAATTGCAATTTGCAGTTTTCTATTATATATTGCAAATTTATTTTGATTGTTATTTTTTTTTTTTTTTTTGGTTTGTTGAAGTAAAAATAGTTAGAAAATGCAAACATAAAAACAAAAATGCAATCTCGTCCAAAAATAAAAAATAACAATTAATATATGTTTTCAAGAAAGTTGATTAGTGAAGATTGCTATAAAATATTTATGGAAATAAAATAAATTTTTTTTTTAACAAGAATTGAAAACTAAATTTCACAATAACTAGTGGCTTAAGAGAGAGAAAGAGGTATGTGAGAGAGAGAAAGAGAAGAAGAGGCGTGGGGTGTGGTGGAGAGTGGGGGTTGGGGGGCGTTCAAACATCCCATGGGCGCCCATCTTGGGCGTTCACCACATATTATCCGAAAAACAAAGCCCCTACAATTCGATTTGTAGGAGCTTTTAACATGAAATTGGTTCCGTAATCGACATGGGCAATGCATATTAGTCATAAAATAGTCGAAATTACCTCAAAAAATCGAAGCCCAACCTTTATTCGAGCTTGAATTCGAAATTTCATTTTTTTTTTTTTTTTTTGCTATTTGCGGTTTTGGGCCTTTTGGGAGGTTTTTGTAGGATTTTCGGTTTTAGAGAGATAAACAATTTTTTTATGAACCGCAAATAGCAATTTCTTAACCGTAAATAACATTTCATTTTTACATTGTTATGTTTCGGTCATTCCGTTGATTGTGAAGTTCTACGGCGTTCAAAGCTATTGTCAGAGCCTAAAAAATACGGCCAGACATAGCAAAAGCTAATCGAAAAAAGTTTGTGATTCTAACCCTAATCGAAAATTTGATTCTATTTGACGTATTAAATCTTCATTTTGTTACATAAATACGGGGATTCTATATTTTTTCTTTTGTTATTAGGGTTTTCTTATTCAATTTTGGGGTAAATGATTTTCTGTAGCTTTTAAAGAGTTTTTATGGTAATTATACTGCAATTACATACGTATAATATTGATAAAACTACTAATGTACTCTCATCTAGAGTAACCTCATCTATTGTGTACTGTGAGTGCTCTATATTGTGCTGCCATTCACAACAATATTGTGATACACACGCTTAGAGGTGGAAAAAAAATACCAATTGCCATATACAACGGTAAACCAACCGAAACATTACCAAAAGAATGGTTACCAATGTGCCCGGTCCGGTTTTAGTATCGTACCACTATATAGTGGTACAATAGCGGTATTGAATTTCTAATACCACAGTAATACTACACCGTACCATACATTATATTTTATAAGTTTATTATTTTATATTTGATAAGACTTGATAACCAAAAATATATATAAATGACTACTTAATGTTATTACATAAGTTAAAACCTATGAGTAAGGATTTTACCATCAGTAATGAATGGTAATTATATCATAATAAAGAGAAATCGACAGTGCAATACTTTTTCGTGAAGGTATGAAACACTTGTTCAATGTTCTTATTTGCCTCGTACGAGTTATTTTTTCTTATACAAAAATAAATTGAGGAAGTCCTTAAATGTCACAAAAAAAAATTATGTTTTTGTATAGCACCATTCAAGTTTACTTCTACAAAATTGGTGGTAGAATACCACGTACCAACCATACCGTATCAAACGTAACAGTATACCGAACATTGGTATACTGCAATTTTTGGTACGTTAACGGTACATGTAATACTAATACCAAAGAATACGGTTTGGCAACAGTACCGAGTCCACCCCTACACTGGCTTATCCCCTTTGCAAAAATTGTTTCTATGTACTATTGTTCTCTCATTTAGAGTAATTTTGAGCTTATGTGCTTCTCCATACTGTTATTTGATAAAGAAAGTTGCCGAATAAAGAAAGTTGCCCAGTGTAGGGGTGGACTCGGTACTGTTGCCAAACCGTATTCTTCGGTATTAGTATTACATGTACCATTAACGTACCAAAAATTGCGGTATACCAATGTTCGGTATACCGTTACGTTTGATACGGTATGGTTGGTACGTGGTATTCTACCACCAATTTTGTAGAAGTAAACTTGAATGGTGCTATACAAAAACATAAATTTTTTTTTTTTGTGATATTTAAGGACTTCCTCAATTTATTTTTGTACAAGAAAAAATAACTCGTACGAGGCAAATAAGACCATTGAACAAGTGTTTCATACCTTCACGAAAAAGTATTGCACTGTCGATTTCGCTTTGTTATGATATAATTACCATTCATTACTGATGGTAAACTCCTTACTCATAGGTTTTAACTTATGTAATAACATTAAGTAGTCATTTATATTTTTGGTTATTAAGTCTTATCAAGTAGAAATCATATAAAATAATAAACTTATAAAATATAATGTATGGTACGGTGTAGTATTACTGTGGTATTAGAAATTCAATACCGCTATTGTACCACTATATAGTGGTACGGTACTAAAACCGGACTGGGCACATTGGTAACCATTCTTTTGGTAATGTTTCGGTAATTTTCGGTTGGTTTACCGTTGTATATGGCAATTGGTATTTTTTTTCCACCTCTAAGCGTGTGTATGACAATATTGTTGTGAATGGCAGCACAATATAGAGCACTCACAGTACACAATAGATGAGGTTACTCTAGATGAGAGTACATTAGTAGTTTTATCAATATTATACGTATGTAATTGCAGTATGAATGATTTTTAAGCAAATTCCCTTCAAAAACTTCTTTTTCTAGAGAGAGTGTATATTTTAATATTAAACCGCAAATAGCAATTTCGCAACCGCAAAAAGCAACTCCCATGTAAAATCGCTGAGGTAACAGTAACTTCTCGGAACACTAGAGTGATTTTGCTTTAGAATGGCGGTGGAGATAACAAGAAATTTACTGTCCAAAACTACGGCGGAGATGACAGTAATTTTTTATACCCAGAGTGATTTTGCTTCCGTTTCTAGTGAGGATAGTGATTTTGTGAAGAAAAACCAACAAAATTTTTGAGAGAGATGGGGAGCAGTTGGTAGTTTTGGGAGATAAACTAAATGGAGAGGTAAAGCAGTTAGGAAAGAGTGGAAGAGATCTGCATAATTTTAGTATTTAACTGAGGATATTTTCAAAAAATCACAAATAGCAGGATTTTTTGTACGATTGAATTTGATCTAAATAGAAGTGCAAATTAGTTTTCCTCTGTCGTCGTATATGCAATTCGCCAGATAACTAAGGCCCCGTTTGGTTGGGGAGATTATCCATGATTAACTAAATAGTTGGACTTTGTTGGATGTTTGGTATCCCCAATAACTTACCGGGTCGAGCCGCAAATATTATCTTATCATGGCTTATCTTGCCTTTTAAGCATATTTTTTGTTGAACCTTCCAAAGTGCAATAAAACAATTGAGTTTCATTAGACTATTTGATCTTATCTTGGCTAATCTTATCTTGGCAATCAAACAAGGCCTAAATCTCAAATTTTATTTATTACTTAAAATAGTAGGAACCACAACCGTCGTCGTATATGTAATTCTCCCTATAACTAAATCTCAAATTTTATTTATCACTTAAAATGGTAGGAACCACAAAAGACACATGTATTGCTTGCTAGTAAATTAGAAATAAGAAAATATGTTTAGGCTGCTACCTCCCAGCGTTGAAGTCCTGGAAACAAATCTTATATATAAGAGAAAGAAACGCTATGGCAACCCTAAGAAACCCTAATGTCATATTTGTAATTTTTTTTTCAATTTTTATCAAATTTTTATCTCCTTAATATTATTTTAAATATTATTTTTGAATTTTATCATATTTGTATCCCCTAAATATTATTTTAAATATTATTTTTTATTTTTATCAGATTTTTGTCTCCTAAATATTATTTTTTATTTTTATCAAATTTTTATCTCCTAAATATTATTATAAATAATATTTTTTTAATTTTATCAAATTTATATCTCCTAAGTCCTAACTATAATTTTAAATATAATTTTCAACTTTTAGCAGATTTTTATCTCCTAAATATTATTTTCGAATTTTATCAAATTTATATCTCCTAAATAATATTTTAAATATTTTTTTCGAGTTTTATCATGTTTTTATTAGTTTTTTATCTCCTAAATATTATTTTCGTTTTTTATCAGATTATTGTCTCCTAAATATTATTTTCGATTTTTATCAAATTTTTATCTCCTAAATATTATTTTAAATAATAATTTTAATTTTAATCATATTTTATCTCCTAAATATTATTCTAATTATTATTTTCATATTTTATCAACTTTTATCTCATTAACAATATTTGAAATATTATTTTCGATTTTTTATCAAATTTTTATCTCCTAACTATTATTTTAAATTTTATTTTCGATTTTTATCTCCTAAATATTATTTTTGGATTTTTTTATCAAAATTTTTCCTCCTAAATATTATTTTATATATTATTATCGATTTTCATCAAATTCTCCTAGATATCTTATATCTTATATATAAAAGAAAGAAACTTAAGAAACCCTAATGTCATATTTGTAATTTGTTTTCAATTTTTATCAAATTTTTATCTCCTTAATATTTTTTAAATATTATTTTTGAATTTTATCATATTTGTATCCCCTAAATATTATTTTAAATATTATTTTTTATTTTTGTCAGATTTTTGTCTCCTAAATATTATTTTTTATTTTTATCAAATTTTTATCTCTTAAATATTATTATAAATAATATTTTTTTAATTTTATCAAATTTAAAGAAAGAAACGCTAGGGCAACCAAACCCTAATGTCATATTTGTAAATTTTTTTCAATTTTTATCAAATTTTTATCTCCTTAATATTATTTTAAATATTATTTTTGAATTTTATCATATTTGTATCCCCTAAATATTATTTTAAATATTATTTTTTATTTTTATCAGATTTTTGTCTCCTAAATATTATTTTTTATTTTTATCAAATTTTTAACTCCTAAATATTATTATAAATAATATTTTTTAAATTTTATCAAATTTATATCTCCTAAGTCCTAACTATAATTTTAAATATAATTTTCAACTTTTAGCAGATTTTTATCTCCTAAATATTATTTTCGAATTTTATCAAATTTATATCTCCTAAATAATATTTTAAATATTTTTTTTTCGAGTTTTATCATGTTTTTATTAGTTTTTTATCTCCTAAATATTATTTTCGTTTTTTATCAGATTATTGTCACCTAAATATTATTTTCGATTTTTATCAAATTTTTATCTCCTAAATATTTTTTTAAATAATAATTTTGATTTTAATCATATTTTATCTCCTAAATATTATTCTAATTATTATTTTCATATTTTATCAATTTTTATCTCATTAACATTATTTGAAATATTATTTTCGATTTTTTATCAAATTTTTATCTCCTAACTATTATTTTAAATTTTATTTTTGATTTTTATCTCCTAAATATTATTTTTTGATTTTTTATCAAATTTTTATCTCCGAAATATAAAATTATTATCGATTTTCATCAAATTCTCCTAGATATTATTTCTAATAATCTGATTTTCAATTTTTACACAAAAGGGTAAATAAATCTGATTTTCATCCCTAGCGGATTTTGTGACATCGTTTTACAGAATGTCTGCAACATTTGAATTTTATTTCTTCCCTACCTAAGGCTTCTTCTTTTGGTAACCCGACTTTAGATTTTGTTTCTTATCTTCTTCTTCATCCTATTGCATGTGTGGCAATTAGTTTACATCTTTTTCCATCATGGCTTATAGGTAGGGGGCAACTATTTTGAATACTAGTTTTTGCTTAGTTGAATACTACCTAGTTGAAAACCACAATTGAGTACATATTTTTAAGTTTTTTCTTACTTTAATACCAAAATAAAAATAAAAGTACAAAAATACCCTTTCATACAAAATACTAATTACATCAATTTTTCTTTGAAATTACCTATTTGAAAACCAAAACCAACCCTCATTAGGAGAGTTGGTACCTAGCCTTACCAATAGGGTAAAAGGTCTAGGGTTCGAGTCCCCCCTCCCCTACTTTCCCTTGTAATGACTTGAATTACTCAAAAAAAAAGAAAACCAAATAAAAAAAAAGAAAAAAAAAATTCAAACACAAAAAACCTCCCTCCGTCCACCTCCCTCCGTCCACGCCGCCCGACGCCGCCGCCGCCGCTCCAACCATCGCCGCCGTCTGACGCCGACGCCAAACACCGCCGAACGCCGCCCAACGTCGCCCAAAGCCGCCGCCGTCGTCGTCTTCGAATAGTAAGTTATAGTTGTTTCGATTTTTTTTCTTTAATATTTATTTAAGATTTGATTGTTTGATATGGGTAATTAGGATTTGGTTGTTTTAGGTTAGAATGATCGTTAATTAGTAATGGGTGCATCTGATTTCAGTCGATTTGAGCATTGATTTGAGATTCGTGGGTCGGTTCTTCGTTCACCATTTTCGACCTGTATATGTCGATTTTCGATGAATTTTCGACAGGTTGATGTCGAAAATTCATCCAAAATCGACATGTAGATGTCGAAAATGGTGAAATGTTGAATTTGGATTTTGGTAATTTCGACAGCTACCTGTCGAAAATGGGTTGCATTTTCGACAGCAACTTGTCGAAAATGGGTTGAATATTCGACAGGTACCTGTCGAAAATGCAACCCATTTTCGACAGGTACCTGTCGAAAATTAAACCCATTTTCGACAGGTAGCTGTCGAATTTGAACTGTGAATATTTTTTTTTTTTTTTTTTATTTGCTTGTGTTTATATTATGTATATTAATTTTTATTTGTGTGTTATTTTGCAGTGGAAGAACCACGTGAACCTCGTATACCTCCGACTGTCTCGAACCGTAAGAAGAGGAAGGAATTATCCGATAGAGGCAAGGGCATAGCAGTCACGACCAAGAAAAAGACCACGACCAAGAAGAAGTCTGGAGAGGGTTCTTCGTCAACGAATCCGGTGTCGGCTCTACCTTCGACTGTAGAAGTTGGTGATTCGAGCAACGAACCGGTCCTAGGTCCCGAGATACCGGAATTGTACACAAAATTTGATAAGCACATTGCTTATCATATTGTGAACGGAGGGCCAGATCGTTCGGAGCGCGGCTCAGAATTTCGAATACGAAATCACACAGGAACCTTGAAAGGTTGGGAGCCGGCGCCGTTTATTACAGAGGTAGTACAAAGATGTGGTTTAATGTCAGTTGTACAGGCATCGTACAACACTGTGGACGGCCATCTACTTAGAGCCTTCGTAGAGAGATGGCAGCCAGCTACCAACACATTTCACTTACCTGTTGGAGAGATGACCATCACACTTGACGATGTGAGTACGTTGGTCGGTTTGCCAGTTGTTGGGCGTACCGTATCTTGCGAGCGTTTGGTCCGTGATTCCAAAACCATTCCCAGTTCTTTGATGTTCGAGTTGCTAGGTGAGTACCCGGACGATGTAAACAAGAAGAAAGCGGTCAAGTTGGAATGGTTGAAGGCTAAATTTAGCAAAGTGACCATGAGAGATAGTGCGGAGAAGAGGACATACGCCATTCGGGCGTATTTGTTATTTTTGCTCGGGTGTACTATACTGTGCGACAAGACAGGCAACATGGTAAGCGTTGAGTACCTAAATCTTGTATCTGATTTGGATCGGATCGGCGAGTATGCTTGGGGCACTGCATGTCTTTGCCGGTTGTACGATGAGCTTTCCTCAGCCTCACAAAAATCAACGAACTCGATGGCTGGCTGGCTGACGCTCTTTCAGTCATGGATTTACGAGCACTTTCCTTATTTGGGGGGTGGCACATTGAAGACGGAATTCGAGGGGCCATTAGCGAGCCGATGGGAGCCTCAGTCAAAGACTACTTCAACGCCTGAACGAGCGTCGTACCTGCGATCTCGATTAGATGATTTGATCCCCGATCAGGTAACATACCAGTTTAATAATTTGTTATTACTACTTAAGTAGGTTTTTACATCTAATTTTTTATTTATTTTACTAGGTTTTATGGTCACCGTATACGGCTATTCGTGATCGTTTCCCGATGCCAGATTCTGCTTGGTTTAGTGGGATGATATGTTGCATGGACCACTTCGAGGCATATCATCCGGACAGAGTGTTGAGGCAGTTCAACCGGGTGCAAATCATTCCAGGTCGTGCATACATGTCAAAAGATATGTACAAAGCTCTAGCTAGCAAAGGTCGACCGGTCCAGAACTCAATTTTCGTTGCGTACGGCGAACGATTCTCTGATCGGTGGGAGGAGAATTGTCTGGACGAGGAGTCGAGGTCCGTTGAAATTGAACTCGGGGAGGCGGACACTTCGCCGGACTACATGAATTGGTTCCGACCCAGATGCATGTTACAACTAAGTAGGCATGGAGCCCATCCACCTCGACCCCAGGCGGATCGACCTCGACCCCATGAAGCTCGTCCAGAGGGTGGTACCGATAAGGAGGTCCAACTTTCACAAATTTTGGAGTTGGTGAAGGGTACACTTAGCGAGGTGCGGGGACTTGCGCCATCCGACGCTCATACGGTCATGTGGGGGACCCTAAATGATATTGTCAGATTGATCGTGTAACATCCCGCATTTTCATAAGCATTTATATATGAATATATTCAATATATAGTAAATACGAATATACGTGCATTTCATGAATCGAGTAGTGATTTATACTTTCTTTACGTGTTTATGTGATTTAGATACATTATAGTATTTTTAGAAGTAGACATGTTATTAATTGAGTAGTTGATTCTAATTATGTGATTTAATGAATTTAGTGACCATCTATGTAACTCATGCTAATTGGGATTGTATATGTGCATATATATTTTATGCTAATATATAATATATGATGTGGACTTAATTATGTATGTTATATGTGCATATTTAATTGATGTATATGTATGTGACATACATGACATAGAACCCCTCTCTCTCTCTCGGTTTGAGCATAGGAAATGCCACACCATTTATCTTTTATTATTTTAATATTATTTATGTATATATATATATGTATGTATAGGTGTTGTGTGTGCATGTGCTTTATGTTATGTGAAAGTGCCGTGTGTATAAGTTGAGTGTGTTGGGTTGATGGTGAGTTTCCAAGTGTCCAAGTCTTCCTAATTGCTACCTACACCCTCTTGTTTGTAATATTGCAAGTAAGTACCTCTTCTCTCCTATAAATAGCCTCTTCATCTTCAATTTTCAGCACACAAACATCAGCCAAAATCCCTCATTCTCTCCCCTCCATCTCGTCCAAACACTCCCCAAATAGAAGAATTGCTCTTCAACTTCAAAAGCCTTGAAGATCCTCCATAAAAGTCTCTATTTTTCTCTTCTAAAATCACCCCAAAATGCCTCTTTCTCCCTAATTTCGGGATTCTCCTAATACCTTCAAATAAATAGTCATATAATCTCTCAAACTCAGCCCCAAAGCCATCCAAGAACATCCAAGCCAAACCCCGCCGAAAATCCACCGAGCCTTTGGTTTTCTTACTCCTTCATCTTTGATTTCTTGCTATTGGGTAAGGACCTCTTGGTCTTTACTGAAATAATAACCTAATTAATATGAATTATATGTGTCTTAATGAATTATATGTTTGTGGTTTTAATTTTGGGCTTTAGAAGATAAAGTTCTTGATGAGTACTAATTGAATTTCAGTTTCGTAGCCTCTGTTTGTATTGCATGTCTGATCGGGTAATCCTTGAGATAAAATTATGAAATTTCATGGTATTCTAGATCTTTTTGTTAGCTTCATGCTGATATAAATTATGCATAAATCGGATTTATATTGAGTAAGTTATGAACCTCTTTCTAAAACTGCACAGTTTCTGAGTCATTTATGAACTATGTGTTTAATACGACTTTATACTAATTTTATTTACGTTATTTACTTGGATATGATTATAGACTTATTAAACTTCTTCTTTGCAAAATTTCATAGTGTTTGGGTAAAGGTATGAATTATTTGGTAATTTTAAAGTTGATTGCTCTGTTCTGGAAATTTGACTGTGTGACTGCACTAAATTAATTATTTCTCTTAAACGGTTAAGTCTATTGCTAAACTGTTTTAACAAGGTATAATATACTTATAGATGAACATCGTGTGAAATTTTCAGGTGTTTTGGATATAGGTTCTAAGAGATATGAATTTTCAAAGTTGAAATACCAAAACTGTCCGATTTTCTAAAATAAACTATTTTGAACTAGAAAGTATGTTTAGAAGTATGGTTTTAAATTCTTGATCCTTAGTTAATAGAAGAATTAAAATTATATTAAGATAATAAAATATGAGAAGTTGAATTTAATTATAGTTATGGTCATGAATTATTCATTTAAGTCATTATGTGTGTTTCGATTGATTTGGTATGTTGGTTTGAGATTCATTATGTGTGTGCCGTATGTGTGTAAGTATTGAAGATTGTTGGGATTACTTGTGGGATTATTGGTCAATTAAACTCGTTAATGTTATATAGTATATGTTATATTTCATACTTTATATATATGTTAAATAAACGACTATATATTTATATATCCTAGCCTGCGTGGTCGTAGGAATAATTCCCGATCCATGGCTTATATATGTATATTATCTCTATAGCAACCTACGTGGTCGTTGAGTGAAAACTCCGATCCATGGTTTATGTAAATATAAAATATACTATTATAAATATATGTGGGGGTGTGTACAGCTATATGTGTGTGTGTGTGGATGAACAATAATCTTTACGTGATTCGTATTTATTGTGCTACGCTTGATTGGATATCATTGCCGTGTGTGTGTGTGTGTGTACAACCGTGTATATATTTGTGCCATATGTGTGATTTAATTAGTCTATGTGATAGTATGTGGTTAGTAAATCTTTGTGTTATTTTATTGTGGCATATTTGTGTGTTATTTGTGGTGTTTAAACGGTAATAGCATTTTGGTCTTAGCATTCATTCATGTCCATGCATATCACGTATTTTTTGAAAGTTTGGAAAATTAATGGAATGCTTGAGTGAATAAACGGGATACGGTGGGCCGGTATCCAGATATTGTTAAAGAGTGGTTTGATCCCACTAAAGAAACGGGCTCGTAACAGTTTATTGGCCAAGTATGGAAATTAATTTTTCACGGATCCGGTTACTGAAAATGGATTTGTTTTTTTACGATTTTTAGGGAAAACGAAAATGTGTTTTACACGATTTTTATGGTAAACGGGAAAGGGATTTTTTCATGATTTTATGGTAAACGAAAACAAGTTTTTACACACGTGTATCACGTATTCTCTTGAAAGTTTGAAAAATTAACGAAATACTTGGCAGAATAAACATCGGATACGGTGGGCCGGTATCCAATAAAAGTTCAAAAGGAGTGGTTTGTTCCACAATAGAAACGGGCTCGAAACGCTTTATAGTTTATTGCTAGGCACAAAAGTTAGTGCTTAGTGAATAAACGGGATACGGTGGGCCGGTATCCAACTAGGATGAAATACGTGGTTTAAACAGAACGGGCTCGAAACGCTTTATAGTTTATTGCTTGAGTACAGAAATTAATTTTTCGCGGATCCGATAAAGTGAAAATATTTTTCCATGCATTGCATTCACACGCATTTTGGTTGTTTTGCATAATAAAGTGAATTATGTGGGTATAGTGTGCTTTTATGAATTATGTGTAATTATGTGCTTTTGTGACCCATGTTGTCGTATTTGGGGTTCTGATAAGGATCATGTTGCATTGCATTTACATGCGTAAAGTGTTAAATTGATACTAAAGGGACTTTATGTCCGCGAGTAATATGAGGATTTTATATCTGTATAATATGAAAGAGGACTATGTGTCCAATATACCAAGATTGAGGTAAACAGTATTATATGTTTATATGTAGAGCGATATGTTCGACTATGTTTTATATTCATGCTTCGTGGTTCTTAATTTTGAAGAATAGAAGTACTGTATTTGTATGTGATGTTATGTGCTTTTACTTATGTGATCGAATGTCTTGGTCTAAACGAATAAATTGAATATAGAGGACATAGTTGAAGCTTTAGGATTATCCCTACACGAAAAAAAAACATAGAGACGAGGACTTTAGGGCTCCTATAGGACGTGAGTGACACGTTGAGATAGGCGTGAGTATCGTCAGACCAATGTTCTTACTGAGCCAGTGGTTGGGCTCACGCTTTATGCGATTTTCCCCTTTTCAGGTTCTCGAAGTAATCAGAGTGCGCAGCGGAGCGGAGTTCGAGGAATCACGAACCTTGAGGCCTTGCACGTCTTACCCGGATTTCGTAAAAGATCATGTTTTCACTTTCGTCTATAAAAAGGTCTTATGTACAAAATGGAGATTTTCATGATTATATTTTACTCTGATTTAGGAATCCAGTCTATTAAACGGGGGTATTTAAATCAAGTTTATTTTCCTTCCGCTGTCTTACAAGTGTTTTCTAAACCCTGATGATGTTTAAGTAGCACTCTTTATGAAAATCGTAACTTTGAGTTGTGGGTATATTTAAAGTAAAGAAAAATGATTTGATAAGGTTTTCTCAAAGTTCAAATTGATCCGAAATTTTTAAAGTCCACTAAAATATTTCTTCTTTAACTAAAATTCATGGAGGGTGTTACAGATCGAGCCGGATGCCCCACTTCCACCTCCTTCGAGGTCATCGGATGCCCCACCACCACCTCCAGGTAGCTCGATAGGGCCAATTCCACCGCCATCGAGCTCGTCCGATGCCCCACAGGCGGTTGTGAAACGCGTGTTTAGTAGGAAGAAAAAAACACAGGATTAGTCTTGTATTTTTTTAGATGGATGTTGTTTGATGGATTTTATTTGTTTTACTTGTTTTTTAATTTAGTTTTATATGGATCTTGGTTGTTTTAAATGAAAATATTTTTGATAATTTGAATTTTTTTTTTTGTCCAAAGAACACTTAGAATATGTTTTTTATCTTACATTGCAATATATTTGGGGTTAATTTCACAAAAAAAAAAATTTGCAAAAAAAAAAAAATTGCATACAGCTCCAATTCGACAGCTAGCTGTCGAATTACTGTGTGTAATTCGACAGCTAGCTGTCGAATTTGAGCTGTATGCAATTTTTTTTTTTTTGAAAAAATTGCATTTTTTTTTTTTTGTCCAAAAACACTTAGAATATGTTTTTTTATCTTACATTGCAATATATTTGGGGTTAATTTCACAAAAAAAAAAATTTGCAATTTTTTCAAAAAAAAAAAAATTGCATACAGCTCCAATTCGACAGCTAGCTGTCGAATTTGAGCTGTATGCAATTTTTTTTTTTTTTGAAAAAATTGCATTTTTTTTTTTGGTCCAAAAACACTTAGAATATGTTTTTTATCTTACATTGCAATATATTTGGGGTTAATTTCACAAAAAAAAATAAATTTGCAATAAAAACCCAACACTTAATAACATTGAAAGTAGCACCAGTAACTTTACATATTTTTGTTGGGAGAACTATCACCATTGTCTGATATAGTAATAATCTCGAAACTCTCTCGCGTGGCAACATTTTCACCTATTAATTCTCTAAATGCTGTAATCCGACCATCCATTTCTGCAGGCTTCCAACCATAAGCTTTAGGATCATGACATCGGTACCAATAATCGGCGATAGGAGGTATTGGACAATTCTTGTTCAAGACAACATGCACGAAGTGACAGTTGTCGACGAATGCCATACCGTGCTCTTGTCTCTCGCTGAAAAGCTTTGGATCGCTCAATAGGGGAAGGAACGTGAGACACTGATACTTGGATAAGTAGACAAGCACAATATTGTATGTTGAAGCAATTACATGACCCATATTTGGAAAAGACATCCAATGATCACGAGTTGCAGGAACATCCCAGTTACTCACAATAGCTTGCATGCTTCTAACGGTTTCTTCGCCACGGTGCATGGTCGTGTAAGTGGAAAAATTAGAAGTCAACTCCCGTAGCATGTCATCTCGCACTCGACCCCATTCATCTTCTCCAAATCCCATCATAGAGGCAACTGCCCGAAATCCACAGTGTCCATCTGAACCGACATTGATGATTTCTCGAACGTGCATACGAAATCGTGGATGGATCGTGTCAATGTACTTATTCTTGCCGATCAAACCTGGTGGCAATCCCACATCTGCATCTTCAAATAATGGTTTGACCGACTCTTGTGTCGGTATAGTGCTTTTTCCTGACTCTTGAGTTGGTATAGTGTTGAAAGAATCATTCGAATGCCCTCGTAATCTCATCAGTACAGGTATAAGCTGCAGTATATTACACTTCATTACTCAGCACAATTATAAAATACAACTTCAATGAAATGAGACGATAGTAGCGACATTTACCTTTGGAGAACAACTAGCTTGCTTCGATTTTTTTTTCTTTGGCTCCACATACTCAAAATGTGATTTGTCCCGAGTGCTTGATTTGTCTTTCCTACTTTTTGCCGGTCGACCTTTGCTAACAACTTTTTCACTTGGCTCCGTAAGGTTAGTCTTCTCTGGGTGGGTAAAATGTCTCAAATGGTTGCGCAATCGAGTTTTTGCATCGAGATCGGCACATTCAAAGAGCTTCTGGTATTCCGATAATTCTTCGTCGATGGTTGGTAGGATGACTTGGCCTGTGGTCGCGACGGGCTCCATACTCATGTGTTTCCAATACGAGCCTATTAACTCAACTGGGATAGGACATTTGTTCACAACAACATACTCATGAAGTTCATGGCGACATGGTAGACTGTGGGTTGTTCGGATGGCGCAACTACAACCCATATCGCTCGGTTGCAATAGTTTCGCATTGTCCACCTCAACTTTGAGTAGTTGCCGAGCGTATTTTGAGATACTTCCACGAAGCTCATTGTATATCAACGTTTTGAAAGTGTGCTCGTAAGTATTTTTACTTACTTCAAAGGAAGCCTTGATGTCATTGTGTTGTTCGACAATTTGATTGTGGACTTTCGTATACAAATCCACAAATGTGCCAGTTGAATTACGCACATCCCTTTTCATTCGTCCGTGTGCCCCCTCCACCCTATTAGAAGTGTACGTTCCAAAATGAGTATACTTATTTGTCCACACCGATACAAGTCTCTCCTTGTACGGATCCAACCATGAATTAGCTACATACTCTATAGCCGGGAGATAACCCATAAATGTTCTTTTCAAATCCTCCCAATCCTCATTGAACTCCTCTATGGTATTTCTTTCAATAAGAGCCGAAAAACTCGACTGAAATTGCTTCCATTTGGTGATGTCCTTTGGGAACAATTTCTTACAATTGGCCACTATATTCTTGTTCACATGCCACCGACACAGCAAGTGATGACTCGATGGATACACATTGGCCACTGCTTTCATTAAACCCAAATCTCGATCTGTTACAATGCAATTAGGCCGAGGAAAACTGGTCATGGCCTCCTTCAAACAACGCAACGCCCATTCAAAATTTTCCGTCTTTTCGTGGTCCAAGTAAGCAAAGGCAATTGAGAACGTCTTGTTGGTACAAGTAAAACCCACAATCTCAAGAAATGGGAGTCCGTAACGATTGGTCTTGTACGTGCAATCGATGACGAATCCGTACGGATACGACTGTGCCAACTTAATGCATTTCGGGTGGATCCAAAACAAGTCGGTAATCGCATTCAACTCGTTCGATCTATGGTACGAGAGGTATTCATCTTCTTTCAACTTGACAAACAATGATTGCAATTGAGATCTCCCATCCAATTCACTGAAATTTAACTTAGAGATAGTATTGTAAACTGTCTTCATACCAGTTACATTAGACGGGTCATTTTGCTTCAATGCTCTTAGAATTGCCCTTGGTTTCACCATTGCTTTCTTCATAGTGTGAACAAAGGAAACATCCTCCTTTGATAATCTTCCGGCATAAGAGTGTCCGTGCAAGTTTTCGAATAAGTTGTGGTTGTGAATACCACAACTAACATCCAATTTCCACTCAGCCTTTTCATCATCCTTGTGTTCTCTTGTCCCCTTCAATTTAAACGGACAATTGCATTTCTTTGAACCGGTGCTCCTTTTTCCCGGTCTTTGATCATCTTCACCTGGTACCTTCTTGCCAACATAATGGCCCCCACGCTCACAACGAACAATCACATACGGTGTCCTACGTCCTCTATCCCCGTCACTCGAACCCCCAATCATTAACACCATTCCAATTCTTTTACATACTTCACGAACCCATGCCATTAAAGCTTCTTTTGTTGGGAATTTTTCTGACGTGGTAAATGAATGGGTGCAATCGATCTACACAAAAGTGTCGAAAATATAAGACAAGTAAATTTGCAACAGGAACAAAATCGACACTAAAGTGTCGAAAATTACCCATATTTTCGACACTTAAGTGTCGAAAATACCCTTTACTTTCGACACCTAAGTGTCGAATTATGATGCAATTTTCGACACTTAAGTGTCGAAAATATGGGTAATTTTCGACACTTAAGTGTCGAAAATGGCATCACAATTCGACACTTAGGTGTCGAAAGTAAAGGGTATTTTCGACACATACATGTCGAAAAATAAGGGTATTTTCGACCTGTATGTGTCGAAAATACATGGCGAGTTTTAAAAAAAAAAAAATTTCAAAATCGATGTTTTAGCTCAAAAAATACCTGAATGGGTTCTCCTTGCTCGTAAACTACCATTCTATTGTCATTTGAGGCCATTTTGCAAGTTGTGTAAGGTTTTGATTTCTTTTGTTTTGGGGTTTTTTAGGAGGGTTTTTGGGGAGGGAGAAGAAGGAGGTGGAGGAGGTGAGGGGTTTGTGAGTGAGGAGGGAAATGTTTTTTTTAGGTTTTTGATTATTTGGTTTTTAAGAAAGAAAAATAGTATTTGTAATATTTTTTGGTTTTAATTTTCATTAAGGGTATTAAAGTAATTTACAATTAATTATTTATTTTTTATTTTTTTGGTATTCAACAAAGCAAAAACTAGTATTCAAAATAGTTGTCCCCTTATAGGTAATTTCATTTTGTTAAATTATGTGTTTCATTAATTTATACCAAAGTTTTCAAATTTTATGTATAACAATTATTTCATTTTATATGTTATTGGACATGTTATTGAAAGGGATGATTTGAGAAAATTAACCAAAAATGGGCGGAGCCACAAGCTATTGGAAGTCGACCTTCAAGACTTATTGTTTGTATGCGATATTTAATTTATTGTTTATATTTATTTTTGTTTCTTAATTTTCCAATTGTTAATTCCAGTGGCAAAACAACCTTAAAATGAGGCAGTGGAGAAGGGCTTAGTTCCGATGCAAGATGTATAGATGGCCTTTTACGATGGTATGTTGTCGATAGTTTAGTTTTGATTATGTTAACTTAGTTATTAAATCTAATTACTTTTAAGCTCAACATGGAAGACATAATTGATAATTTTTTTCCTGGTTCAAATTTTCAATCTACTGGTATTAGCTGATTCAATTCATTTGGAAAATTATTCAACAGTAAAGTTATGTCCTTTTTTTTTGTGTGTAGTATACTTAATAATGTTCCAGTATAATAGAATTTTGATCATACGATATATCAAACGTTTGTTTATATTCTTACAACATCAAAATAATGCAATTTGTTGTCCCGTGCATCGCACGGGTACAATTACTAGTTATGTTAAAACAAAGACAATTCCAGATAGCATAAAGAAAGTTGGGAAGAAAACCGGACACACTCTTTAAATACCCATTAAAAAATTTATGACAACCAGTAAAATTTATGGACTACCAATTTATAAGAATAAATATTCAACAACAACCAATTTGAGATGATTAATTATAATCAATTCAATCACTCTTATGTATTTAAGTTAGAAGATAGAGCGGAAATCTGGAAAAAACGGGGAGCTCTATGCAAACATTTCAGAGTCAACTTGCTGAACGTTTGGGAATATTTGCCTCAAAGCAGAAATATACGTAGGAGAACTTGCCTGCCAAATAGTGTCATTATAAACACTTAGTTAATAAAGAGATGGTGAGAGAATTAGTATACGTGAATAACAGAAGAAAATGAATGTTCGCTCACAAAGCAAAAACTTACACACGGATTGCGCTCAAGATAGATGGTAGTGAGATTCTCTTTAGAACCCGCAACAGCTTCGGCAATGTTATCCAGTGATGTTATTTGGTTGTCGTTAAGCCACAAATCTTCTAACCTGTAGGTAGCCAAATACGCAGAATAAGAAAAAGGGAACAAAATTCACATCCAAAAAGAAAAGATGAATAATTAGCTGATGATACTAATTTTCATACTTTGCCAAGTTTTCGATGTCATTTACTTCCGTGAGCTTATTGGACGACACATCCAACACCCGGAGATTGATGAGAGTTGACAATCCTTCCATTTTCGCAATACCATTATGGCTCAAGTACAATTCTTCCAGCGCAACACATTCCTGAATATCATGCAAATAAAAAATATATATTCTGAATTAAACGTTTCACGTGAAAGTTGAATATGAAGAAAGTATTTATTGGACAATTACAGCATATGAAGTTTGTGGTAGCTACCTCAAGTCCGGCCATAGAAGTTAATCGATTACTTTGAAGGCTGAGCTTTTTAATTCCCTTTAGCCCACAAAGGTTAATGGCACGGATACGGTTGCGCCCGAGCCACAGCTCTTGTAATAATGATAAGTTTTGTAGGTTCTCCATTACCTGATAATCAGACTCGGTTCATAAATAGCTAATCAAACACACCCAACAATTTTGTGTTTTTTTTCAAATTTCAAGCTATCGTTTCTTACGCATGAGCAACAAATGATCTATCGAATACTGTAGGAAAGAAATCAGGATTAAACATTTTGCAAGAATATCCAAATTCAGAAATTTAAATTATTAGACATCGGTCGCCCTTTACGGGTCCAAATCAGTTAACTTGCTGGTCTATATGAAGTGCGAATTATCTGATTCATGATGGTGAACGAACCTCTAAGAACGCATAACCCCAATAATTCAAGAAAATATGTATTTTAGGTCACAGATTTTTTGAATTCGTATATACTACTGCATTAAAAGAGATAATACAAATTATTGTTTAAGAAATGGACCGAACCCGTAATTTGTTGGATCCAAGCTCAAGAATTTGCAGCTCATGGAAGTGCTCAATTTCTTCCATCTTCGTCACTTCATTCTTAGATACATAAAGTTCTTTGAGTGTGTTTGAGACCTTGGATAAACCATCAAGTGAAGAAATCTCGTTAAATGAAACATCGAAGACCAGAAGCATTTTGAATATGCTAACATCTGGAATTGTCTTCAGCTGATTATCCCTCAGCACAAGCTCCTGGATAAAAAACAAAAAGACGTCAGTATTTTGACACTAAGTAACAAGTTAAGAGCTTATTCGAAACCCTTCACGATATTCCGAAAGCAGAATATCATAGTAATAGAAAGGAGACGAAAAAGCTACAAAAGTAAATCCTGCTAAACTTTGTATATTATTTCTAGAAAGTAAATATTAAGCAGCAACAGATGGACAAGGCAGCACAACAATCATAATATTCGACTGTTCTGATCATCAAGAAAACATGCTTGTAAGAATCCACGTGCTTAGCTGAACACACCACACCGCACATGCACGCACAGACTTAGAGACGAACTATACATAATTCTTATCTTAGTTTCAAGGTTTTCATTTGTAAAATTAACAAAAAGATAAAGGTCAATCACAATTGAGGGTTTTTTTTTTTTTTTTCCTTGTAACTCAGCATGGTTATATCTAGGAAATAAAAAATAAAAATAAAAAAAATAAAAAAAAAAAGAAAAGAAAAAAGGTGTGATCTACACAGCCACTATTGGGGAAGTGCACCTTCTCACCAGCCTATCGATTTTTATTCGGATATAAATTCCCAAACTATTTAAAATATTCCCAGACAATCTTTGACCATAATGTTCCACATAGATTCTGACATACTTAATCATATTACACTTCGCCCCTAACTTTGAAAATAACAAGTGTAATCACCTAGATCAATTAAAATGTTCTACTTCCTCGAAGCTTCTCGTGGCTGCATAAATTGGACTATTTCACCAAGAATTATTGTCATGTCCTACCAGTTGCCTAATACGAGGAAACTTTAGCGAATTCCGTCATCTTATAATTTTAGACAGTGTTTAATTTATATATCCTTGAGTCTGAACTATGTGCATGAAATAACTAATTATTCATTTTATTATTCATTTTATGGTTATTAATCCGATCATTTTTACAATATATGTGTGTGTACATACATATATATATATATATATATATATATATATATATATATATATATATATATATATATATATATATATATTGCACGCCTTTAAAGTCATTTCATCTTCGAGTTCATCTTGCTCAACACCACAATCTAACTAAACATTTGCATGAGTAAAATGTAGAATCAGTTTTCTTTGACACCAGTGTCATAGCTTGGCATGGTACAGCATATTTAGAAAAAGGATATATCATATAAATACATGCAAACGAATAAATATATATGCACGTATACTTTCTTGGTTCATCTAACAATCATGGTAAATCTAAATATAGAAACTCAAAATTCAAAACTGTGAGATTCTAATTCAATATATTTTTCCTCGTGTCCTTTTTCTTTATTTAAGTTTGCGATAATTCATACTCATACACGCAAAGACCAGTATACTAGGATCACAGATACTAAGTAAAAGCAGGTTATCCTCAAGACTGAAATCGAAGACTTGTTAACAAGACAGCTTTATGACCATGGCACTTCATGATAATACTAATAACTATCCCTGCCATTCTGCTTCCATCTCTAGATTTTAGCTTGTGCAATTTAAATTGATGAAGAATCTAGAATTGAACGATAGCTACTATGAATTTTAAGGCAGTTCAAGTGGCTGACACAGTTAACCTGAGAATTACTTTAACATTAAGCAGAACAGAAATCATGATTATTTTATAGTATTAAACCTTGTATATATGATTACGAATCTTCAAGTAAAACAAGTGGTAGGTAGAAATAATTTTTCTAACGGATAATATGTTAATGATTTTATTTATCATCCCTCTACTTGGTATCAAGCATATTTTTTAGGAGTATCATTTATCTACTAAATTATGCATATAGATAACATTGATAAGGTGCCAAAATTCGGTACTCAATCTGAAACATTTGAGATGGACTGGTTATATTTAGAATAAGAATCGTCTAACATTGTTGAAGAAGCATCTGTTCATGCTACCATATTTGGTTCTTAAGATCATGCTAGGTATACAATTCGGGCACACAAAATAACTTTTATTTTTCCCAAGACTTATTATCACTTGAGGTAAAAGAAGTTGTGGAACAGCAGCAACCGTACCTAAGAACTGTTCTTTCATATGATAAATTAACCATTGAAGAAAATTACATTTTTTAATTCATATACTTTACTACTAAAAATGTTTTCTTCCATATACTATCATCAATTATACTTCCGTTGCCCCTATTGTCAAGTTGAACATTAGTTCTGATGGATCTGGTCAAATATGTTGCATAAGATAAACAAAGAAGCCCATAATGAAGGGTCTTCGACTCAAATTTGTTTTTTAATAGGTGAAAGTGTCCCAAGGACATGTCGCCACCAAATTCAAATGCAATTATCTGGCATATTATGCAATACTGAGCAACACTAATAACTGGTAAAAGAAGAAGCCAAGAGATGATTTTAATTGGCTAGTTCAAAAGCTATAACCAAGAAGCACAATAATTGCTATTCCGATTTTTCAGTGGACTGACAGAGAAGTTTATGCTATGAAGAGTGACATAAAAGATTTCATCACCACTGCCTCAACTCAAGCACTGTTTCGAAAGAAGAAAAAAAAGAAAAAAAGAAAAAGGAAAACTCGAGAAAGCCTTCATATCTCGATTGTTCCAAAAACTCAACGACGAAAATATAGAATAAAATAAGGTTTGATCAGGTCCATCTGCCCCACTTATTTAAACGGCAGTCATAAAACATTGTATGGAAATCAATTGAAAGTTTTTTTCGCAATAAAACCCCATCAGTCGCTATATTCACAGGAAAGTAGGAAACCACGACATGAGAAACGCGTATTCTACTAAGAAGCATTAAATATTTCTACATGAAAATGACGATGTAATTCTGAACTAATTCGCCATTTATTTCTTGTCAGTCTTCTATGAAATCCCAACTAAACTCCAAATCCAGCTTCAAGTAGTGAAGCAAGTTAATTTATGGAGTTTCGCAGTAATTAAAGGAACTCAAGTAAGAGACTGAAAATGTCTGCAATTAATTGGAAAATATTGAAAATAAAATTGAGAAATCGCAGTTTTGCTTAGAGGATATGATCATAACACTAACATAAGAAATGTACTCACAATATATGATACCTTGTAATTGGTAGAAATTAAGCAAAAATCAGGCAGCTTGTCAGATTTAATTTGGCATTTAGGGCTCGAAACACTGGTTTCGGGGTGAATTCGTGATTTGAACATTGGAGTATGCAAGGGAAGTTTGATTGCAAGGATTAATAATAAAAAAAACAAGGCTAATAAAATGATAACTGAAATTAGACCTAGAAAATAAAATTAGAGAAATTAATTCAATAGAAGAAAAGCAGTTACTTGGAGGGACGAGATGGAATGCCAGGCGGAGAGCGGCAGCACGCCGTCATCGTTGAAGAGGTTCTGGCGCAAAGAGAGCTTTTTGAGATTAGAGAGGTGAGAAATACGGGGGTCTAACGCCGTCAAACGGTTCGCCGTTAGGTCTAGTTCTGTGAGATTGGGCGGCAGCTCCACCGAGGCAAGATCGCGTAGCTGACAGCTCGTGAGGTCGAGGAACGTCGATTCGGCATCGTTTTCTCCCGCCGGATCTTGATCGTCGGGTCGGGTCGAGGGTTCCATGTAAAAGAGACGACGATTGGTCGGAACAACAACGATTTTGCTCGTTGGTTTTTGTTATGCAAGGGAAATGGTGAATGGCAAATTGGCAACAAATTGTGCCGAAAAAAATTTAGGCCTCGATACGCGGATTAATTTGGATTCGAGGAGATTGGATTATTGAATTAATTTGAATTTAATGGGATGGGATTAATTTCTAAATGAAATGCTATTTGCGGTCACAAAATTGCTATTCGAGGTTTATAACAAAATTCCCCAAAACTTTTAAAAATATCAAAAAACTCCCCAAAACTGCAAATAGCAAAAATAAAAAAAAAATTCGAAAATTCGAAATCAAGCTTGAAGAAGGGTTGGGTTTCGATTTTTTGATGTAATATCGACCCTTTTATGTGTAATATGCATTGGGTAGATCGATTACGGAACCAATTTCATGTTAAAAAGCCCTACAAATCGATTTGTAGGGCTTTTTTTTCGCAAAAAAATGTTTGAACGCCCATCTTGGGCGTTCAAACATTTAAACAAAAAAAAAAAAAAATATATATATATATATATATATATATATATATATATATATATATATATATATATATATATATATATATATTAATTTTTGCACTGGACGCCCAACTCGGGCGCCCAAATGCAGCTTGCACGCCCAACTTGGGCGTGCACTGCATGAATGGGCGCCCAAGTTGGGATTTTACGCGTTTTGGGGGTGTTTTTGGATTTTTTTGGGAAGTTTTGGGGTTTTAGTGAAATAAAATGTTTTTTGGGGTGTTTTGTTATAAACCGCGAATAGCAATTTTCAAGCCGCAAAAAGCAATTCTCATTTTCTAAATTAGTATTATCTTCTCTTTTTTTTTTTGGGAGTTAAACTAGTATTATCTTATGAGCGGGATAATTACAGTTTGTGTCCCTATATTATACACAAAAATCAAGTCCTTATAGTTTCTTTGTCACGATTTTAGCCTTCAAACTAACTATATTTTACAATTTTGGTTTGTTGTTTGATATATGTGCTAATTTGGACGGAATAAGTCACGTGTCGAGCACGTAAGCATGCTGAAATAACCCCATCGACCCTCTTTTTCCTATATTTTCGATTTAGCCCCAATTTCGCTTTAATTCTACAATTTTATCCTAGAAATATAAATCCCAACAAATATTAATCCCAATAAAACCCCAATTTCTGCAGCTCCGCCATTAATACCTTTGGCTTGATTGTTTTATTAAAAATAGCAAAGAATTACAAACTAAAACTGAGCCACAAGATACGGAGAAAATAATATGAAAAATTCTTAATTCTTTGAATATTAAACATTTTTAGCCTTTTCATAATTGGACAACACAGGGTCGGTCCGAGATATTTTGAGGCTTAGGGCGAACAAAAAAAGCGGCCCCTTCCAAAAAAACTTTTGAAATATACAAGTAATTAAAATATGAACATACAAGAAATCCGATTATGATTTTATGGGCCAAAATAAATAAAAAATAGGGTAAATTACACACACCCCCCTGAGGTAAGCTTAAATAACTGTAAGGTCCATGTGGTATCGATAATTACACTTAGCCCCCTGAAACGTAGTCAGAAACTCTAATGGGATAATGAATTGGATACGTTATTCCGATAGGGTTCTAACGGACTATTGGTTTCAGAAAGTGGTGAAGACAACAAAGAGCTATGGGGTGACATGGCTCCCCGAACATTCCCGAACATTTCTTAAATCACCCATAGCTATTTGTTGTCTCCACCACTTTCTGAAACCAGTAGTCCGTTAGAACCCTATCGGAATAACGTATCCAATTCATTATCCCATTAGAGTTTCTGACTACGTTTCAGGGGGCTAAGTGTAATTATCGATACCACAGGGATCTTACAGTTATTTAAGCTTACCTCAGGGGGCGTGTGTGTAATTTACCCTAAAAAATATATATGTTTCGGAATTAAAAAACATATTTTTATCTACATTTCAAAATTCCTCAACAATAATGAAACAACAAGAACACGGTGATAATAAATTAGAGAGAAAAGGTGAACATTGGGAATAATGCAAACGGTAAATTGGATGAAGAAAAATTGTAAAATGTAAAAATTAAAACTGAAAAGGCGTGAAGGAGTAAAAAAGACAATGAATTCAGACGTGAAAAAATAGATAAACATATAAATATAAAGGGTAAATTACAACCACCCCTGAGGTATGGCCAAATTACGAAAACCCCCTCTTGTTTGGATAATTACAACCACCCCTCAACTCATCAAATTTAGTGGAATCTTCGAGATTATATGGAATATTATTACTTTTGTACCCGCTTTATCCCATTCGAACTCTACATTTTGAAGCAAGATGATCATAATATGTGTTTTTTTGCTTGTATATATAAGATTGTGGTGCATTGGAAACTGTATTTTTACACAAAACGAGTACAAATTAGAGCACATTCCACAAAATCTACATGATTATGTTGAATTTGACACCATAAGGGTGGAGGTGTAAGAAAAAAAACATAGTTGAGGGGTAGATGTAATTATCCAAACAAGAGGGGTTTTTTTGTAAATTGACCATTCCTCAGAGGGTGTTTGTAATTTACCCAAATATAAAAGAGAATTGAAATTTTGGGCCCCACCATGAAATGGGCCCTGGCCCTGCTCGCCCTGGGTCAGGTCAGGGCCGGCCCTAGAACAACATCAACCATATCTCCAAATCTGCAACAACCATCTATGCATATGTCTGTGGGGTGTTAAGAAACACAAGAACATGACTTACACCAATATAAAGAAGATCGATCACAAGAACAAATGGGGAATGTAAGAAAAGATGCAGAATCTAGATGTAGTAGACACTTAATTTCTAGTAGCACTTTAGGAATTAATATGTTTAAATGCGGAGTCATCTTCGGCATTTGATGTTGGTTTTTCTTCTCTCTCTAAATCAAATTAGTGTTAATTGAGAAGGTTTCGGGCGATTTTCAACAGCAATCGTCCCCGATCCAATCCGAGTCTTCTTCTATTAAAAATGGTCGCTTACACTCTTCTTCCTTATCTCAAGTCGCCATCGCCGCAACTACGGCGGCGCTAATTCTTGCCCTCGTTTTATTGTACTTGAATTTGGTGGAGGAGAAGGAAAATAGAGGAAGAAGAAGACGGCGTGATCGAGGATTGGCATATAGTCTTTTAATACTATACAAGTTTTTTTAGGATGAAACTGAAAAATAAAATAAAATTGCGGCTAAATAGAAAATGAAGGTAATAGGGGGATTATTTCAGCGTTCTCACGTGCAAAACACGCGAACTAACACCCAAATCAAACGGCTTACCAAAATTTTAAAAACATGGTTAGTTTGAGGACTAAAATCGTGGCAAAAAATATAGGGACTAAAATCGATTTTCGTGTATAATAGGGGGACGAAAATTGTAATTATTCCTCTTAAGAGCTATTTTAGTTTTAGGATGGGGGCGAGCTGGAACAAATATTTTTTCTCACTTCATTGCCATAAAAAAAGAAGATAATAAATAAATAATAAATAGGTAATGGCATAAATATACTTAATAAAAATCAATATCACACAAACATAAAAAATTTAATTCTCTTTCTTCAATATCAAACACACAAAACCTATCACAACCCTCGGCTTCTTCACAAGTCCCTCCCTCCTCCTCCTCATACTCCTCCTCATTCACAACAAACCCTCCAAACATTATCTCAAAATCCAGAAAAATCAAAACCTTACAAAACTTACAAAATTGAGTCACAAGATAACAAAATGGTAGTTTACATGGAAGGAGAACACATTAAAATATGTATCCATGTATTTTTTTGAACTTGAAAATCGATGTTGAATTTTTTTTTTTGAAACTTGTCCCCTGTTTTTGACACACACAGGTTGATTTTTCTCTCATTTTTTGACATGCATGTGTCGAAAAACGGGGAAAATATATTAACTTCTTTCGACACAGGTGTGTCGAAAAATATTATAACCTAATTTTGTACATAACTCAAATTCGACACAATGGTGTCGATTTTGGTGCACATTTTCGACACAGGTGTGTCAAAATGCACAAATAATTCAACACCATTGTGTCGAAATATGTTTGCTGCGTATTTAATAAGTCCTCCACTTCTGTGTATGTAAATTTCTCAAATGAATTTATCATGTTGGACCTATTTGCAACAAAAGAAGTTTTATTGGAATGGGTTCGTGTAGTATGTAAACGATTGGAATGAATGGTAGTGATGACCGCGGTTTCAAACTGGAGGGGGGTGGCGTAGGAGACCGTATGCGGTTCTTCGTTGTGTGGGGGCATTTATGTTGGGAAGAAGGTGGCAGGTGAAGATGACCAAATACCAGGACAAAGGAGTACCGGTTCTAAAATATGCAATTATCCATTTAAATTGAAGAGTACAAAGTCAAGCAAGAAAGATAAAAAGGTTGTGTGGGGATTGAGTGTTACCGATAGTATTCACAACCACAACTTGTTTGAATACTTGCAAGAACACTCTTATGCCGGAATATTAAAAAAAAAAAGAGATTGTACTTGTTTAAAATTTGAAGAAAACAATGGTGAAACCAAGGGCAATTCTAAGACTACTAAAGCAAAATGGCGCGACAAATGTAACTATCCATAAGATAAATTTCGAAGAGTTATCTGGCAGATCTCAATTGCAATTATTGTTCGCGAAGTTGAAAGAAGATGAGTACTTCTCATACCATAGATCGAACGAGCTTAATGAGGTTACCGACTTGTTGTGGATTATTCACCCTAACTGCATTAAGTTGGCATAGATGCATCTGTACGTATTCATCTTGGATTGCACGTACAAAACCAATCGTTACGGACTCCCATTTTTTGGAGATAGTATTTGGTGTTACATGTACCCACAAGATGTTCTCCATCGCTTTTGCATACTTGGATCATATGAAAATAAAGAAAAATTCGAATGGGCGTTGCGTAGTTTGGTGGAGGGCGTGGGAAAGTGTCATCGGCCTAATTGCATTGTAACATGTCAAGATTTAGCTTTGATGAAAGCAATAGCCAATTTGTATCCATCGAGTCATCACTTATTGTGTCGGTGGCATGTGAACAATAATATATTGGCTAATTCTAAGAAAATGTTCACAGACGTCAATAACAAGTGAAAGTTGTTTCAGGCGTCTCGTTCGTCTCTTATTGAACGAGATACCATGGATGAGTTGAACGGGGATTGGGAGGCAATGAAGAAATCATTTTTTGGCTATTCGGTGGCTATAGCTTACGTAGTTAATACATGATTGGATCCGTACAAGGAGAAACTTGTACTGGTGTGGACAAATAAGTGTACTCATTTTGGAATGTACCCTTCTAGCTAGTAGGGCGGAGGGGGCACACGGACGACTGAAACGCGACATGTTGACTTCAACTGGCACCTTTGTGGATTTGCATACGAAAGTCCACAACCAAGTTCTCGAACAACATGACCAAATCAAAGAATCTTTTGAAGAAAGTAACAATACATACCAACACACTTTCAAGTTGTTGATATATATAACCTTCGCGAAAATATCTCTAAGTGTGCTCTTAAACAACTGAAAGTTGAGGTTGACAAGGCGAAGGGCTTGCTTTCGTGTGATATGTCTTGTAGTTGCACCATCCAGACAACCTACATTCTAGCTTATTGTCATGAGCTTCACGAGTATGTTATTGTTAAGAAATTTCCTATTCCACTTGAGTTGATAGTCTCGTGGAAGCACATGAGTACGGAACCCGTCGCGACCACAGACGAAGTTATTTTCCCACCATCGATGATGAAATATGAGAATTGTAGAAGCTCTTCCAATCTGGCGATGTCGATGAAAAACATTAATTACGTAACCATTTGAGAAGGATTACTCACCCTAACAGAACCACCATTACGGAGCCAAGCGAAAAGGTTGTCACCAAAGATCGACCATCAAGAAAAAAGGTTGACAAATCAAGCAGTCGTCGTGACGAATCCCATTTTCAGTATTGCGAGCAAAAGAAGAAAAAAAAAATCGAAGCAAGCTAGTTGCTCTCCAAAGGTAAATTTCCCAATATTCTCCTTATTATTGTTGTTGCATTTTACAATTGTGCTAATTAATACCGGTTAATAAACTGCAGGTTGTTTTTGAGAAAAATATGGTAATAGACCCACTTCTCGCGTTGATTTCAGAGCAGATGAACACAACGAAGTCGTTCATGAAACCCGGGTTGAAGAAATTTAAAGTGCTATCAAATGAGTCTAAGAGCACTATACCGACGCAAGAGTCGTTCAAACCATTGGTTGAAGAATTGCCCGTAGGTTTTGTTGGGAATCAGGCACGTGTACGCAGCGGAAAACAAAAATTTTATACGAAAAAAAAAAAGTTTAATCATATAAACACGTACTCAATAATAACAACTAATTGCGTACCTTAATGCTTCCAGCGAAAATTAAAGTACAACATGCATATAATTAATTCGATAATTAAATCAAGTAGCATGTTCACAGTAAATCCCGAATCATACATCAACAATCACATATATAGAAATTCATGAAAAATCATACTGCGAATATCAACGTTTAATTTAATCTTATTAAATTGAAACCTAATTAAAAACGGATCCGAAAATTACCTCTCGAAGCGTGAGGCGAGTTCTCGGATTGAAGCTAACTGCCACGGAAACCAATCCGTGCAGTCGGGAGCAGCAGCGGCGACGGACGCGTGACATTCACGCGTTGTGGGCGGCGCGTGAGGGCACGTGCGGCGGCGGTTTGGTAATTCGACTCATTTGTCTTCATCCTCTGAGATTTCACATCGTATGCCGAATTCAACTAATACGTGGCACTAGACACTCAAAAGTCAGAATAAAAACGGAAGAATAATTAAAAGGAAAACTACTGAAAAACAAGACGGCGCGTGGGCGCCGATTTCCGGCAACAGGCGACGACGACGGCGGGGTGGAGGATGGCCGCGGACATGAGCGTGTGAGCGGCTAGGGTTTGTTGTGCGTGTTCTTTATTTTGTACAAGACCTATAAATCTTGTATTTATAGTGTCTTGTATAAAAGCCCTAACGGACTTAAGTTGGACCGGACCCAACAGCTTAAGTTCGTTAGTCTTTATTCGCTCGTTTCTCACAACTCAGTGATCGGAAAATTATAACGATTATACTTTCGGAATCATTGAAACGTCCTCGTCATTACGAATGGCAATTCTCGATTTTCAATTTCTAAAAGTGGAAACCCTAATTCAGTGGACCTTCTAAATTTGGAAACTTCCCAATTTAGAAAGTTCACTAAGATGTTCGCCTAGTTCTTTCCTTTTCTTATTCTCATTCATAATTCCCAATTACGAATGTTGGACTCAATCATATTGACTTCCAAGTATGCAAAGATCAAACATTTTTATCTTTGACCGTTTATTCAAAGAACTCGAGTGCACGAGCAGTGTGACCCTCGATGGTTCAGGTGTAAGCTAACTGTGGGTCCAAAAATCTTTGTGATTTAAACTCGTCCCTAGAGTTATAATTAAGATGAAGCTTGTTTCAACTTAATCACCCAACGAATCAAGATTGACGTCTAGCAACTACGCGTCATGATTCCCTAGATACAAATGAAGTGCCTGCAAGAACCGTGTGATATAGTTAACGTACATTACGATTCCTTCGATTCATATGTCCCGATTCAACTAGAGGCATTGGTTCATCGAGACCTCCTTTGTAGTTCAATAACTGTGCGATCGTTCTAAGTGTTGTAATCGCTACGTGCATGACTTAGAGAATCAAATTCTCTAATCATCACTTAGTCAGCTATGGCCAGAGACTTAAAGATTACAAACTATGAGAACATCCAGGATATCAAAAACTATTCTAGCGATCGAATCCCCGACTACAATGAACAGACCTCCCACTGGATTTCAGACTGCACGAACACTGGCCCTTGGGGCGGTCCTCGGTGGAACTCAGGGACATGTCACGATACAGCTGGTCCTCTAGTGAAGTCACTGTGATGTCTAGGTCTTAAGGACTAATGGTGTACAACTATATCATAGAGATCTCTACTCGATTATTGAGAACCACTTAGAGATTTCTAGGATGATGGAGTTTAGTGAACTCGTCAACTTACGAGCACCCACTTATGCAGGCCGATATCACAATACCGTTTACTGATGAGACGCAGTACACATACACTAAGTGCTAGTCTCTTAATGGGAAAGGCCTATATCCTCATTGGTGGCGTAACCCTTCGACTAGGAACACGGTTTAACAGTTATAATACTTAAGTAAATATCTCACGATCCTAAAAGATCAATTATAAGTAATTGTAATAATTGTAAGGACTATATCTATGTATGTACAAGGGACAAAGATATAGAATACCAAGGTATTTTATCATTAATACGAAAAATGATTATTTATTACAAGAATAAATGAAAAGACCACAGCCACAAGTTGGCTTGTTGGTCACCTACTCTAACAGGTTTGATCGGTAAAGATACATATGTTGAGCATGTTAGAGTAGGTGACCAACAAGACAACTTGTGGCTATGGTTTTTCATTTATTATTGCAATAAATGTTTTTTGTATTAATGATAAAACATCTTTTGACATTCTATATCTTTGTCCCTTGCACAAGCATAGATATAGTCCTTACAGTTATTACAATTACTTATATTTGATCTAGTAGGATCATGGGATATTTAGTTAAGTAATATAATTGTTAAACCATGTTACTAGTCAATGGTTACGCCACCAATGAGGATATCGGTTTTTCCCATTCGAGACTAGCACTTTGTATATGTGTATTGCGTCTCATCAGTAAACGATATTGTGATATCGGCATCCATAAGTGGGTGCTCATAAGTTGATGAGTTCACTGACTCCCTCATCCTAGAGATCTTTAAGTGGTTCTCAATAATCGAGTAGAGGTTTTTATGATATAGTTGTACACCATTAGTCCTTACGACCCAAACATCAGAGTGACTTCACTAAAGGACAAACTCACACTAGCGGTCTTGAAGTAGGAGAAAAAAATTGTTTGATGAGGGGTATTTTAGAACTTTGCTATTAAATTTTATTTTTCTAGTATTGATTGATCTAAGAAAAAATTGTAAAAACTTTGATAAAATATGGTATTAAACTTGGTGGTATTGAAGTGAGAAAAAACATGTATTTGTTTTAGCTGCCCTCTTTCAAATGTGTTCAGATGAGATTTGATTAAAAAACTTGGATTGCATTGTTCAGGTAGTCGAAAAACCAATCCAGCTAATTTTTGGTACGTCGGACTTATAACCTCAAATTTGGGGAGCATGTATCAATCACGTCTTAGGTTTAAGATATTGTTTTGAATTGGTGTGTGAATTTATAAAATTGTCATTTGCAATATACTCCCTCCGTTGTTAAATAGTTGTTTTTTTTCACATTGGCACAAGTTTTAAATTCCTTCATAAGGACTTCATCATTAATAAGTCGAAGTCTCAGCGCGCGATACTAGACACCACTCATGTGACGATTTCTACATCTTCGTAGAACTACCAACTCTCTACCAACCCTCGCAGTGAGACTACTCTCGTGGCGAGACCAACCCTCACGATGAGATTACCACCTCTCGGCGAGTCCAACCACGCTGGCACCTACCCCATTTTACAATTGCAACGCCATCACCTTTCCCATAGTCACCTTGCATGTGCAGCTGGCCAAATCTAACCCATTGATTATCGACCTCAAGAACTGGCGCCAAGCCTATCCTCGCATCGTATGACTCGTATAATGGCTCCACACACGTCGCAAGGTACACGACCATCTAACGCATCGTCAACCCTACCGCGCCACTAGTGCCACCAACCCGACAATGTGAGCGATGTCTGCGTCGCACGCCTCTACATCTAGCACCGCACCACAATCATCTTCGCTACACACCGCTTCGCCTCGCGTCACCAAGACCACCCTCTTCAGTTGCATCGCCTGTCAATCTTTTCTCTACGCCGCAAATTGAATTTTCCTAGCTGCTATGGGGGCATGAGCCTCCTCTCTCGTGGCCTGTTGAACCCATACGTTGCCTAAGAGATCAATTGAGTCCTTAAACTCCAAATGAATCCTTGAAAGTGCCATTTCAACCTCACAAACTATAACTGAGTCCCTCAAGATCTTAAAAATCGTAAAAAGGGCAATAAACTCCATTTGACCCGGCGAACAAGTTCAAAGAATCTACTCTTAAACGACTCTTGTTACTTGATACTCAATCGAGATTGGGTGCTTAATGATATGCCTTATTGGGCCATCTCAGTAAACTTAGAGTATTTGGGTAATCTTAAAAGGCTCAATTTGTTACCCACTTACAAAATCATTAATTAATGTCCTAATTCTTTTAATAAGAGGTTATAAGCCCATTAGGGTTTACACATAGATTTCTATTCTAATAAGGTATGTACTAATCCCACTATAAATAAACCCCATGACTCACTTTACAAGGTACGTGTTATTATTTACTAGGGTTATTCATGGGTCGGTTTTACCCGACAACCGACCCACTATCGGCCCGACTTTTGTGGCCGATAATTACCCACCAACCGACCCGCTCTGGTCGGGCCGATAATTTTAACCGACCCATGTTTAGATGGGTCGGGTATAGTTTCTAATATGATGAAAAGTCGGTTGGCCGATATTACCCGACCAACCGACTTTTTATTTTTATTGCTGGATTTTTTTTATATTTTTGTATTTTGTATTGTTTTTTGAATTTGAAGTCTGTAATTTGAGATACATGTTGAAACTTGATTTTGGGATGTAGTTTTATAATTGTTACGGGATGAATTTTAATTAGGCTAAGCAAAAAATCTTTTTTTTTTTTTTTTCTCTTTTTTTTCTTTTTTTTTTTTTTTTAATTTACTGTGGCCGATAATTTGGAACCGAACTATTTCGGCAACCGACAAAGTCGGTTGCCAACCGTTACCCGACCCGTAATAGTCGGGCCGATAATGGTTTTACATTTTTGCAATAGTCGGTTGGTCGGGTCGGGCCGATAATCGGCCGATATTCAACCGACCCGACCCATGAACAACCCTATTATTTACCCCTAAGTTACCTAGAACTTTTATTGTTCTACTTATGCACATGCTTGCCTAGGAAACTACTGACTTGAGCGTCAGAGGGGCTTCCATCAGATCAACCCAGGCTTTGTTTACATGTGTTTATCCTTCAAGGTTCAAGACTGAGGCGTTTTCAGCTCTCCGCTTGGCAGTGGCTTCGCCTAGATCATCTACTCGCGTGCAATGACCTACCCTCTCTTTCCCGTTTTATTTACCCAAGTAAGTGATACAACATCACCACCCTCTCAATATCTTTTGGTAGGTTGATGAAGAGCAGAAAAGTAAAAATAAAAAAAATCGGCAAATTTAAATTTTCATGAACCAAAAACATCCGCATCGCATCTCCATCAACCACCACCATCCATCTCCAATTTTGCAACGAATTCACTCTAAAAAAAAAACCATTTCTAGTAGTATGAAAATACATTTCAAGTAGTATGAAAAAACCATTTGAAATTGTAATTTGGTCCCAACACTTTGGATTGTTTGTGATCAAACAAGAGTGAGAGTTTATCTTGTTTTATATGAGGGTTTTATGACATTTTACTAGCAAAATGGAAGAAATACAAGAAATACTCATAAGGGTCTAGCTGGCTTTAACTAAAAAACATGGGGGACTAATGCTAATATTTTTAAAACAGGGACATTTTTGACAATATTAATTAGAGTTATCACATAGGTGTCGCATGAAGAAAAAAAAAAACCCTATATAAATGAAATTCTCCTCCCCAAAACACCAATTTTACATATGTGTTGTCTTATTTTCTCTGTCTCTCTATTCTTGTATATTATCTTATTACATGATTATGAAAACCAAAGCACTAGATAAAAAAAATTCAATTTTACAACACAATCCATATTTTTTTTTTTTTTTTTGTCAATTTTACCCGTGAACATCAGTTTAAGGGAGGGAATAATACACACAAAATTATTGGAGTGAATAAAACGTTGCTCATTAACAAACATTATTAAGACAAAAAAAGATAAATATCTTGAATTCGAATCCTAACAAAAAAATAAAAATAAATTGAAATCTTACTCCATTATTGAAGATTAAAATTTAAAACTATCATTGGATTGCGACATTTGACAAAGCAGATCCCATGTATATGGCCCGGATTGATCATAACCGATAACATATTTGTTTCTTTGATTAGTCTTATTTAATTTTACTGTTTTTGAATACCCCTTTTCTTGTTTTTTTTCCTTCTTATAATTATCAAAAAAAGTACCCTTTTTGTGGTTTTTTATTAGGGGTGATGTGAAAGATGTCACCACGTCTTTCCATTATTAAAGTTTTGATTATTATTTGATGTACTCCACTTTCATGCCATTATCAAATTTTGGGCCTACATGATAATAATGGGAATACTATGCATAATTGTGTTTCCTTTTACCAACTTATTTATAGGGTAAATTGCACTTCACCCCCTAAATAAAATGCCAACTTTTATACTCACCCCAAATAGAAAAATGAGGCTGCCCCCTTCGAGATATATAATTCCGTGCACTTTGCCCCAAATGTGTATTTTTGAACTAATTCTCACCGGATTTCAGTAATTGGGAGGGGTTCGTCTCTTAAGGCTATAAATATCATTTAAACACCTTCCACCCCAAATTACCGTTGAGTCTCTCTTTTCTCTATATGAAATAACCCAAAAAACATAGGTTTCGTCTTTTCTCCCAAAATCAATTGAATCGGCGAGCAACAACCAGGTGTTCGTTCAAACGACTCCTCAAACGTGACAATTTCGTCCATAATTTTATACATTCCTTTGATATTTTTTGTTATGAATATTGGGGGAATTAGTGTCGCGAAGAATTGGGGGTAGCTCTTCTCCATCGATCTTTTCGTCAATTTGGGAAGTGAATATTGTAGCTTTAAAAACCCTAAGTAACTCAGTAGTGAAAACGAGATTTTAAAGCGAAAAAGGGTAAAATGACATGTACACCCTTAATCGGGCAAGAATTAGCTCGAAAATACACATTTGGGGCAAAGTGCACCGAGTTATATATTTCGAAAGGGGAGAGTCTCATTTTTCAAATTTGAGTGGGAGAAGTGCAAAAATGACATTTTTAAAGGGGGCGAAGTGCAATTTGCCGTTATTTATATAATAATTGGAATGGTGGTCTTTGAGCCCGCCATATATGACTTTGACTTTGAGACATATAACAATTATAAGTAACAATACAATGCAAAGAGATATTCATATATGCTTGCATAAAACATTCCAGGAAATTAACACACCCACTGAGTTTGCGTTTTGTGTGTGTGTGTGTGTGTGAGAGAGAGAGAGAGAGAGAGAGAGGATGGAGAGTTTTCTGAAGATGCAAAGGGGAGGGGAGTGCGTGTTGGATTTGAGCCCAAGATCGACGGTCGGTGGAGGAGTTGAAGATGTGTACGGCGAGGATCGCGCCTCCGAAGATCAACTCGTCACCCCCTGGACCGTCTCCGTTGCTAGGTACCTACAATATAATATATGATGCTACACTTTATAATTACCGGTGTTGACCTTTTCTGTTTCTTGCAATAATACAGCATGAAATCAATCAAGTTTTTTTTTTCAATGCTGTAACAGTCTAATTGATTGTTTTGGTTATTTTTTAGTAATGTTTATTTGGTAATTTGTCAGCATTTAATTTTGAAGCTACAACTATTGGGTTGTTTTTAAGTACTGATGATTTTGAGATATTACCCGAGCCAGGATTTTAAGTCCGGGGACCGAACGCATTAAAAGAATTATGAGAGGGGGCCGTTAATGCTACTGTACACACAAAAAAAAGTAAAAAAAAATTGTAATTTAAGAAATGTTAGGGGGGCCATGGCCCCCGGCTCTATGCTGGCTCCTCCACTATTGAACCATTGATCTAAGTTATGTTAGATTTGGATTTGAGATAGATGAACAATTAATTGCTTAACTACTTTGAGGTTAAAACGATCATCTTTTTAAGTTTGCCGATTTTTGTTAATATAAAATAGCGGTTATACTATGCTGAGAGACCCCCACCATAACAAGGGGCTTGCGTTTACCGAGAAAGAGAGAGATGCTCATTACTTGCGCGGTCTTCTCCCACCGGCCGTTCTTACTCAAGAGCTTCAGGTTCTTTCGCGCTTTAGTTCATCAATAGTTATTACATCAATTTAAATCATGTACTAATTAATTTCCTATATTATTTTTATCATACAAACTAATTATTATTATTACTTTCATGATCCGACAAATAATAATAATAGGAGAAAAAGCTGATGAATAACATTCGCCAGTACGAAGTTCCCTTGCACAAATACATGGCCATGATGGAACTCGAGGTACGTACTTTATATCAAAACTTACATTTTGTTTTTATGTATTTCTCTAATTTTTTATTTATTTTTTCAACGGGGTTTTAATTAAAACACAGGAGAGAAATGAGAGGTTGTTTTACAAGCTACTGATTGATAATGTAGAGGAGCTCCTCCCAATAGTGTACACTCCGGTTGTCGGAGAGGCTTGCCAAAAATACGGAAGCATCTTCAGACGCCCTCAGGGTTTGTACATTAGTTTGAAAGAAAAGTACGTTTGTTTGTACCGTCGAATTATTTATATAAATGTGAATTAATTAATTAGTTTGAATTGGCAAAAAAAATTGATCAATTTTTATTTGGGTACATTACTTAAAGGGGCAAGATTCTAGAGGTATTGAGGAACTGGCCCGAGAGAGGAATTCAAGTCATTGTTGTCACCGATGGCGAGAGGATTTTGGGTCTCGGTGATCTTGGCTGCCAGGTCATCTTCTTCATTAATTTGTTATTTCGACATACACATTACAATTGAATTTCGTTTATTTACGAAAACATTTAATTATTGTGTCAAGAGAATTTTTTTTCTGACATTTAATAAGGTTATTATGATACAAACAGGGAATGGGAATACCGGTTGGGAAATTGGCTTTGTACACTGCTCTGGGAGGCGTCAGACCTTCCGCGGTAAGCACAATAAATAAATAAATTAATTAATAGCAAAAACCGTATGCCCAAACATGTAATAATTGCTCCATCAGCTTTGTTTATGTTTCTAAAATTAATTCAATTGTAATTAATGTGTAGTGTTTGCCGATAACGATCGATGTTGGAACGAACAACGAGCAGCTACTAAATGACGAGTTCTACATTGGGCTCAAGCAAAAGCGTGCAACTGGAAAGGTTTCATGCTATATCTCTGTTTTTTTCTCGAATATTTGTCCGATAGATATTTTGTTCGTCTCACTAATGCGACTTTAATATTTATGCTTTCCAGGAATATTACGACTTCTTACACGAGTTCATGACTGCTGTCAAACAAAATTACGGTGAAAAAGTTCTCGTACAGTTTGAGGATTTTGCCAACCACAATGCTTTTGAGCTCTTGGCTAAATACGGAACCACCCACCTCGTATTTAACGATGATATACAGGTGCGTCTCTAGTTTTTAGCTGACTGTGTTTTTCCGTTATTATACATGGCGCTATATACATAAATAATAATCATTGTTGTCGTGGTGCAGGGGACAGCATCTGTGGTCCTGGCTGGACTTGTTGCATCGCTTAAGCTGCTTGGTGGTTCCTTGGGCGATCATACATTTTTGTTCCTCGGAGCTGGAGAAGTATATATATAAATATATATATTATTCTATTTCTTTTTGTTTACTAGCTCGTGAATATTACTCTTATCTTCATATGATTTAAAAAGAAAGATAGAAAATAGAATAACCAGTTGATATTTTCTTGCAACTGCAGGCTGGAACTGGTATAGCTGAACTTATAGCCCTTGAAATGTCGAAGCAGGTTATTATTTTTATTTTTTTTTATTTTTTGCTATGATTACATATGCATTTGATCACAAGCAATTCTCTGATACTTGATGTTCGGATATTTGTAATAAATAGACTAAAATTCCATTGGAAGAAACAAGGAAAAAGATTTGGCTCGTAGACTCAAAGGTAACTATCACTTATCTAAATTAATTAGTGATTATGATCTGCTTCAGTCATTTGTATATTGTTCTGATCGATGCAACCATGCATGCGTGTCTCGTTTACAGGGATTAATTGTTAAGTCCCGTAAGGAATCTCTTCAACACTTTAAGCAACCGTGGGCTCATGATCACGAACCTGTTAACAGTCTCTTGGATGCCGTCAATGTAATTACTTAGTTGATTTTTTCTTTTATATATATATATATATATATATATATATATATATATATATATATATATATCCTATTTTTATTTTAACCACCGCCTACTAAATTCCATTACTGTTGGAACTTTTATTAGGCTATAAAACCAACAGCTTTGATAGGGACATCTGGTGTTGGAAAACAATTCACAAAAGAGGTGGTCGAAGCTATGGCCGCCTTCAATCAGGTAATCTCTCTCTCTCTCTCTCTCTCTCTCTCTCTCTCTCTCAGATTTGTCTAATCTTTGAGATTAAATGGTACAGACACCTCTCATCATGGCTCTCTCCAATCCAACCTCACAAGCTGAGTGCACAGCTGAAGAAGCTTACACGTGGACCGAGGTCAGTTACACGTGTCTTCTTATTTTTGGTTTGTCGGGATATCTCTAGTAGATTTATTTTTTTCTTGAAGTTGACTTTTTTTTTTTTGTTCCTCGTTTTAATTTGCTCAAGGGTCGTGCTATTTTTTCAAGTGGAAGTCCATTTGACCCTGTAGAGTACAATGGGAAATTGTTTGTGCCTGGCCAGGTTCATCTTTCTCCGTTTTATTTGAATTCCATATAACTTAAATAAACTGTGAGGGCAATCAATATTGATTAAGCTTTTTATCGCTTCACGTATATATCAGGCAAACAATGCATATATATTTCCAGGCCTCGGTTTTGGGTTGGTCATATCCGGTGCCATTCGTGTGCACGATGACATGCTTCTTGCAGCTTGTAAGTATATTTTTATGTATATATATATATAAAGAAAGAAAAAATGCGTAAATTTTCTTTAGTAGCTTTTTGAGCACTAATTAATCATTTCGTCATTTTATTCGTAAAACAGCGGAAGCTTTGGCTGGTCAAGTAACACAGGAGCATTACGATAAGGGAATGATTTATCCTCCGCTTTCCAACATACGAACAATCTCAGCTCACATTGCTGCAAATGTAGCTGCTAAAGCATATGACCTTGGTTCGTATAATTAACATTTTCTTTCTTGCATTATTTTACACGTAAGATGAAATATATTTCTAATTGACAAATATTTAAATTGTATGTATGCATACTTAGGTTTGGCAACACGGCTTCCTCGACCTGCAGATTTGGTGAAGTATGCCGAGAGCTGCATGTACACTCCGAACTACAGAAACTACCGTTGATCTGAGATCGATCGACGTGCGTAATCGTTTTCCGTATTTTGTTTTCGAGCATATTCCATGTTTGTATTTGTTGCGTGTCTTAATTCTGCTATTACATATATGTTCAAGTTTCATGATCGAGTGTTGTACGTTGAACGGAATATATCTCATGCACTTTGTATTTATGAATTATATTAATAATCCTTGAGGGAATATATCTCACGTGAAAAGACAGAAATACCCTGAGGGATTTTTTGCAAAAAACACAAGTTACATCTCCATGGCCATGAGCGAATGATTTAGAGAGGCCTTCGTATTACATTTGAAGAAATTTGTTCATCCCCAATGTCATATATATGAAATGATCATCAGCGGATTTTTTTCGATTTAGAAAAAAATAAATGGCAAGCTTTTCCGGGACCCAATGACCAAACCCCTCTTTTCTCACCATCTCTAAAACATGATGAGGCAATTCCAGATAAACCTTCGCCCACAAATAATGAAGAAGTTGAGGAGTCTATTAGGCGAACAAAAATTCACGTGTAACATAATCACCCATTTTTCAAATTTCCCAATGAGATAAACGGTGCCGTTTTTGCCTAAGGAAGAAGTGTTGAGCGCTTTTATAAGTTATTATGCATTCATGGCTTAAATATAGAGGAGGTTGTGCAATGTTGTTTTGGCAGCTGCGCGGAGAGGTTTATGTGCACGTGACCGCTGTTTCAAAGTTGCATAAAAGGCGTGTTCGCTCAGCTATACCGGCAACCGGTTTCTGAGTAATTTGTAGTGTAGATAGTTTTAGATTAAAGTATCTTAACTTTACTTGTCTTGCAGCTCAAGTTTGTCTGTATCCATTCTTGAATTTGTTTGAACTATTCATCAATATAATTCCATTGTTAATCGCTTTTAACTCATTTTCAGAATTTTGTACAAGTTTCTTCTATGCAATGTATCCAAATTTATAACACTTGGTAATCAAAGCGGCATTCTTTGAGAAATGTATGATGACAAAGAAGCCATCCCCGCACCACCAGAAGGTAAGAGACAACAAGAGAAGAAGCAGAGTCAATTATGGAGGATCTACTAGCTTGGAATGATGACAAGAAGCATCACTGTGCTAGAGATTAATATAACAATATTACTATGTTAAACTGTAGTATAGTTAATATGACTGTGTTTAATAGTAATATAGTTAATATTACTGTCAACCACAACAATATTACAATTTAAATGGGGCAAAAAGATGTTAAAGAAAAAAAAATTCAAAAAAAAAAAAGTCATCGCCTCAACGCCGATCAATGCCGGAAAGTAGGGGTGAGTTCGGGACAGGATTTTGGAAATTCGGAATTTTCGAGATTGGAATTTTGGGATTCAGGATAGAAATTTTAAATCTCAATCCCTGCCCATACTATAAAATCCCCATATATCCGTATCCCTAAATATTTCGGAAATTTGGAATTGGGATCGGGAAATCCCATATTTTGCCTAAAAAGTAAGAAATATTGGATTTTTTTTCCATTAGTATTATTTTATACACTAAACCAACTTGAATATATTATATACACACTATTGTTCTTGCACTATTTATTTTTAGAACGAAACTCGAAACAAATAAAATTTAAAAAATTTAAATAAGTTGAAACGATATATTATATTATATTGTATTCCTCATCTCCTTGACACTATATATTTATATAGATGCAATCTACCATAGAAAAAAAGTTAAACAACCATTTTTTTTCTTTCCCAACCAAAAGTTAGAATACTCACGGGCACACACCACACACCAAAAGAAAAAAAAAAAAAAAAAAAGGAAAATGATTGTCTAAATTATAGAAATTATATATATATATATATATATATATATATATATATATATATATATATATATATATATATATATATATATATATAGAGAGAGAGAGAGAGAGACACACACACATATATATGTGTGTGTGTGTTTATTAGTTTATTTTTTCTTTTTTTTCTAGTTCGGGATTGAACCAATTCCCAAATCCCGATCCCGTATTTGTTCCTAATCCCGACCCTGAATCCCGTAATCCCGAATTCCCGAAGTTTTAGTCCTAAATAGTAAAATTCTGATCGGGACGGGACGAGATCACGATCCCAAATGCCCATAGCCCTACCGGAAAGCGGCCGAAAAATCAGGAAAAAAATAATAAAAGAAAGTCAACGGCGGCGATGGGCGAAATTGTACTCAAAATTGAGTTTTGGTTCAAAATTGAATAATTTGTGAGGGTCAAATTGAGGTTAAATTTAATTAAACGATGAAATTGGAGCATATTAAAATTTGAGGGACTATTTTAGTCTTTTACACACCTTTGGACAATATGTGGACTATTTTTGTAAAAAAAAAAGAAATTTGGTCTGGACCCTTTTATGAATAAATATTCATTGATGACTTATTTGTAATATGGCCAATTACTAATTAAATAACTTTTTTTATATATCATACAGTTACACATGGAAGGTGGGATCTTCTAGTAAATATTAAGAATCCTTAAAGATGGAAAATACGTATGCGCAAAAAGAAAATCAACCTATTGTAGAGAGTTGTACGTAATCGAAATAAGTTTATTTGCAAATCCTAATTGGAAAGAGTAATTAATCTACGACTCCCCTATATAAAGGAGTCTTACATAATTTTTTGAGTAGTACGTTGCCATAGTTAATTAGACATCTTGCAGAGAATACTTTATTTCCTCTCACAAAGGGCAGCTGTCCGAACATCTGTACTGTCCAAGTCATGGCGCTATATTTGGTGCACTCGTTCCAATCTTGCTTTCTCACAATGCAACTTCAAAGCTAACAAACAAGAATTTCTAACCGTTGTTGACAAGACTTTACGGCGATACTGTGATCAAAGGTTGTGCTTAGATGAAATCCTCCTTTGCATGTTTTCGTATCACGAATCGGTTTCCCTTCTCGATAAATGGATCCCGTTGCTCGCAAGTACTATTGGCGTGAAGGAGTTTAGTCTTTTTATTCTTTCGAAAGATCTTAATCGGGATCTGAGCGTAGTCTTTAAAGTCGAATCTCTCAAGCTTTTGTGTCTGCAAAATTGCAATTTGGGCCAAAGCACTCCCAAGAATATAACCTTTGTGCGTCTACGAGCGCTTCACCTCTCCCGCGTCTTGATCAAGAATGAGATCTCCGACAAGATAATCTCGAGCTGCCCTTTGCTTACTAGTGTGTGCTTCGACGAGTGTGAAGGGTTGAAAAGTCTCAAGTTGAAGAAGCTTCACAAATATCTCACGCGATTCGGTTTTATTAAGCACACGGCATACACAGTAGAAGAATGCAGCATCGAATTCGATGCCCCGGCTCTTGAAATAATCGACGTTTATGGCAGTAAGATTCAATTTCACAGCCATAATAAGTTGTGTAATCTCAAGTCTTTGTCTCTAACTAATGTGGAAATCTGCAGCATTTCGTCGGCCGACGAACAATCTCAGCTACTAGTTATTGATGCCCCAAACATGACGTCTTTTGAATATTTGGGTGTCGTTGTACCATCCATCTCTTTTGCACCAACTTCCGGGAGTTCAAAATTAGTGCTGTATATGCGGGATGATGATGTAAACGATGCTCAGTCGTGGTTCCTCAGACTAAGTAAACTTCTACATGCTTTACGTAAATCTGAAATCCACCTCGATATTGCTCAACTTGGCAGGAACTATGTGCACATCCAAGAAGACATTATTATTAATGGTTGTAATAATAAACCTGTTGTGGTGGAGCATTTGCAATTCAGTATCGGTAATATATTTTCGTTTCCATCTGTTTTAAATGGTTTGTTTTGTATTTGTCATCCGAGAAACATAACTCCGAGCTGGTTCTCGCACGAAGATAATTGGAACAAAATAAAGGAACTGAAGAGACTCGGCCAGTTTTTCCACGATATCGAAAAGATGAGAGAGAGTGGAAACCAAGAAATCTGGCGTGATTTGAAAGATTTAACCCTTGAAGGATTTGACGAGAGCCGACAACAATGGCAGGTTTTACAGGTGACGAGGTTGTCGGAATCTCCACTGCCGGAGTTTGATCGTTTTCGGGTTCGATTGCATTGGAGTGATCGTATTCAAGATTGTGAGTCGGTCCACTTGTAAAATTTTAGAATCATAGGCCACAAATCAGTCTTTTTGTTTCTCTGTCTACTTATACAATTTCTGTTGGTTTGTTGTCTCAGTTCCTATTTTTTGTTATGTGTTCTATTAATTTAACCTTGATTTAATGAACTTTGATCTTTTCGAATTGGTGTAACGGTATGGTTAGACTTTTATTGAACTTGTTACATGAAACTTGTAACTAACACATTAAAGGCCCGTTTGGTTTGCAAGATAAAATTAGCCAAGATAAGATTAAATAATCTAATTAAATCCAATTATTTTATTGGAGCTTGAAACGTCTAACAAAAAAACTCATTATAAGCCAAGATAAGTCAAGATAAGCCATGATTATATAATTTTGGTGGGTCGACCCCGGCAATTTATTGAGGATATCAAACATCAAATTAAGTCCAATTATTTAGTTAATCATGGTTTTATCTTGGCAACCAAACGGTAAAATTTATTAATTTATCTTGGTAACTATCTCATGGACTTTCGCTTTTTATAAACAAATTAGATCAATTTACACAGTTGCGGTTGGTTTCGAGATTTTGGAGGAAGTGTGCTTGCAGTTGTGTTGTTATTGATTTATTGCTTTTGCTATTGCTAATACTTATGGAAACGTTAGAGCTAATATGTTAATGTTAATACCAATACTAATAATAATGTTGAAACTTATATCAATACTTATGTACTGATACTTATAAGATTTAGATGTTCTATTGCAAGGTCTTCTCAAATGCAACACTCAAGACTCAAAAAAAATCTTAAGTGTAATATATTATTAAGTTTTAAAATTAAAATTAAAACTATAAATTTATTTAAAAAAAAACTTATTCCACCAAAAAAACAAAAAAAAAAAATCATTCTCATTTTTGTTCATAGTTTAATACTAGTAGGGTTTATTCAGATTTATTCCCGGATAGAGAAAAAGAAGCAGATAGGATTTTTTGTGAACATTCATTAATTAAATATTTTAACGAATAAATGTTAAATTGACATTTCACATTCATTAAACTGTGAACATATATTGCATATAAATTAGCAATTTCTATAGATCACGCGTATGGTTCATTTATTTTAGGTCAAAGGAATCACATGAGTTCAATTAATTAAAGTTTGAGAAAATTATTGTTAAAATAAATTAAGTAATTCATTAGTGTTTTTACGTAGAAAGTCGAATCTTCAAAGAAAATAAAAGAAAAAGTGAAGAGTTTATCTTAATTTTTTTTAATAGAAAGTAAAAGAAAATTTGTATTAACTGATGAGTTGGCACTTTAGAGATTCTCAAGATGACATTCCAAATTTAGAGTGTCATTTTAATAATCTCTAAAATCACAAGTATCACCTCAGTGTCACATCATTTAGAGATTTTTCTTAAAATTTGCATTGGAGATGAGATTGAGTTTTAACGTTGGAGTCTTGGAGATGCTCTTATATTCCTACTTATCCAGACTATTTTGCCCAAGCCCGTCTTGACAAAAGCTTAACAAGATGAGCCCTCTTTCTCTCTGCTAGACATAGCCCAATAAGAGAAAAAGGATAAGAAAAGGGAGGCTAGGGCTGCTCTAAAAAAATACACAAAAAAACAGAGAAAAACACACAACACACCAAGAACACACACTCCATAAGAATACACACAAATATACAGAAATACAGGTTAATATGTTGAGGAGGTCCAAATGGACTTTATCACCGACATTGTGAGTTTCTTGTTGAAAGTAAAGACAAAGCCCAATTTTCAAAACATTTCAAATCACATTCGAGAATATATCTAGAGATATAGAAAATCTCTAATTTCTTTATCAAATAGTAAATCCCATATCTACTAAAACTCTAGCCATATTTATGACCAAATAATTAAAAGTCCTATAATAAAATATTTATTCATTTGTAGCACGGTTCCAAGACTTGTGAACCAAGTCACCTAGTATTTTAATTATTAGAAATCTAATAGGATTCAAAAGAGATATCTGTAACCAAAAGATAAACCTTAACAAGAGAGACACCGGCGGCTGAAAATTGTTATGAATTCCAATGTTATTTCACTGGAGAAGAAATTAAAGAGAATAAAGGTTTATTCATATATATACAAATTGTGTGTGTTAGTGTAAAATTGTACTCTCTGTGCTATTAAATTAAATTCTTGCTTATATGTTACAGATGACGTTGCACCATATTTATGCTAGAAACAACAGCGTTGATGATTTGAAGAATTTGATCGATTCGTGGAAAGCCGCTTTGGAAGCTACGAATGCTGTACGCTACAAGAAATCAATAAAAATCAATTGTTTATTTTTGCTTTGTTTCAACTAATTAAGTGATTTTCATCTTACATTGTGCACGTGCAGAAAGGTGAGACCCCATTGCACGTTGCAGCTAAGAATGGATGTAACGAGGCAGCCAAGATGCTTCTCGACTACGGTGCCTGTGTCGATGCAACAACAGATGTGCTGCACTATTTTATTTTCATCTTTTTTTTTTTAATTTTGTAAAATCAATATTTGACGGTTAATTTCTGCAGAAGTCGGAGACTCCGTTACATTTTGCTGCTGATTATGCACAAATTTCTGGCAAAATCTCGATCGTGAATACGTTGTTAAAGTACAAAGCTGATCGCTCCGCAAAAGACAGTGTATTTTTAATGTTTTCAGTTCATGATGTTTGGTTTTGATAACATTTCAATTGTTTATTTATAGTACTGAACTTATGATTATTATTATTATTATCGCGTGCAGAATGGGAGGACTGCCCTACACTCTCTTCGAGTTGGAAATCAAGAACTAAAAAAACTCCTTGATCAAGATAATGTTGCTATAAAACAGATTGCCTTAGCAAATAATAGTAACCCAGTAATTGATAATGTCGAAGCCTTGAAACAGCGGGTTACTAATAATGGCAGAGGAATAAAGGGAACGACGTACGATGAGAAGATGGATGTGTTTGAAGATGAACTATCGAAGATAGTGGGATTGGATAAGCTGAAATTACGGTTGAGGACATGGGCAAAGGGTATGCTCATGGACGAGATGCGTCGAGCCGCGGGGATCAACCTCGGACCAAGAAAACCACCTCACATGGTATTTCTAGGAAATCCCGGGACAGGTAATTTAGTTATTTTCGTTAATTCCCCTGTTTTTACGAGACTTATTGTTTAGCATGCATATTCAACTATTTCTTGTTCAGGCAAGACAACCGTAGCACGAAGCTTAGGCAAAATACTCCAATCTGTCGGTGTGCTTTCTTCTGATAAAGTGACAGAAGTTCAAAGAACCGATTTGGTAGGAAAGTACATTGGTCAAACGGGACCCACGACTAGAAAAAAAGTATGGAGCCATTTACGATGATTCATGAAATTTCGTTTTGTTATGTACGTTGTTAGTGTTCTTCTTATACCGATTGATGTTTGATGACAGATTGAAGAGGCTATGGGTGGTATTTTATTAGTGGATGAAGCATACCGTTTAGCACCGGTTCGGTCGTCGGGTAATTCCCAAGATTTTGGTATGGAAGCATTGGAAGAGATTATGTCCGCTTTGGAAGATGGGAATATTGTGGTCATTTTTGCGGGCTATACCGAGCCGATGAAGCGTGTGTTCTCTTCGAACGAGGGTTTCTGCAGAAGAGTGACTCACTTCTTCCACTTTGACGATTTTTCATGCAAGGATCTTGCGGAGATGGTGATGATAAAGATGAATAAGCAAGAAAAGAAGAAGAGCCGATTGTACGGATTTAAGCTCCATTCTTCGTGTACTTTTGATGCTGTTCTACAAGTGATAGAGAATAACTCCACTGAGAAGATTCGGAATAAAATGAATGGAGGTTTGGTAGATCATATGCTGAACAACGCTAGAGAGAATCTTGATTTGAGGCTGACCTTCGATTCAAAAGGCGACGAACTATCCACAATCACATTAAGTGATTTGGAGGCTGGACTAAAAATGTTATCAGATGGAGTCAATGTTGACTGAAAGATAGACGAAACTGATGTTATCCTATTTTTTTTATAGGACAATTTGCCTTTTATGTTCATGAGAAATTAGAGAAACTCGGGAAAGGAAAAAAAAAATAGAAGCATTGAAATCAATTTTTTATTGAGCAATCGGATGTAGTGGTTTTCTCATCTATCAATATTGTCCAGTATTATACAGTATTGTATCTTGGGAGCCGATTGTCGAATAACCGTAAGCACCGTAGCTGGTCTTCACGAAAGAGTTTGTTATCCTCGGCTAATCTCTTTGCATTTTCACCAAATAATTTGTTTGACCATTTTACTAAATTCACTGCCTGTTTTTTATACATCAGGCACAACATCATTGTCTTATGTGTGGTTCTATAGATACACATAAGACCAACTGTCTTACCTATTCGGTTCGTCCAATAACTGTATTGTCGGGTCCCATGTAACCGCTCTCGCTATTGCTATTCTCTGTTTCCGACCCCCCGACAACTGCACCCCCTCTCTCCGCAATCGGTTTCGTATCCATTCTTCAATCCATTGCAAAACACCAAAAAAAAAAAAAAAAAACATTATAAGATAGTCTATTTAGTGCATTTTGGATGTTTTGATAACTCTCTTTTTACCGGGCTTTTATTGCATTCGGCCCCCTGTGTTTTTACTAATTGTTAAAAAAGAAAAAGCATATTATTTTATTGGCGAAAACCCTTAGTGAAATTGGAATTCACTATGTTTGTATCTAGATATATTCATGAATACCAATGGATTACACCTACATAAATATATATATATATATATATATATATATATATATATATATATATATATATATATATATATATATATATATATATATATATATATATATATATATATATATTTATATATATATTCTGATCATATTTAATAGGGGAAATATGCAATAACCCCCTCATTTAAAAAATATTTTGATATAAACCCAATTGACTTTAAATACTTTTTTCAAAATCCAAATCCCAATTTAAATTAGTGAGACCCCCCTCACCAGACATGATAAAACTAAAGTGCCCAAGTGTTAGGTTTTTAACGTGATATAATTTTATTTCTCATTCTTGTATATCTCTCCCTCTTTCTTTCTCTCTCTCTCTATCTTCTCACTCACTCTCGTTCTCAATTGCGATCTCTCTCTCTCTCTCTCTTTCTTTTTTTTTTCTCCCCTGCAGATCTGCAACTGCCATCGCCGCCATCCTTCCCCTTCTCCGCACCACCGTCGTAGTCCGCTCACCCTGGCTACCGATCACAGCCGCTCACCGCACTACACCTAGCCGTCCGCCTCGGAGATGCCACCGTTGTTCGCGTCCTCGTCACCGCCGGCCGGCCGAAATTCAATTTCTCTTCTTCTTCTCAATTAAAAAATTATAAATTCACCCCACTCTCTCTCTTTCATTCACCGTTGTTGTCCTCGCCTCACCCTCCATCCCTTTCATTATTTTCGATTTTTTTCGTTTTTTTTTTCTCTCCAAATCTGAAACAGCAGCATCAACGTGACTACTCTGGTTCGAATGTGACTATTGTTGATTCACTCGATTAGTTAAACTGTGTTTGAAGGTCAGAGGTTCTGCTTTAATTTTGTTGGTTTCGTAATTGGGGCTGGGTTGTAGTGTGTGTATTCAGATATGTGTGTATGTGTATTTAGAACCGAATTTTCATTGTTTTTTTTGGGTCGTCTTAATTGGTGTAAATGATCGTTACTGATTGAAATTTTATACCGATTTACGCAGAGTCACGTTGTGACTACTCTGTAAATCTTTTGTTCGTTTTGCGTTAATTGATACGCTAGTGTAATTTTATTGTAATTTGTTTTTTTGCGTTACTTGATATGTTTCAATGTGTTTGTTGTGGTTGAATTGAATTCACATAATATTATGTGATTTGCATTTACAGAGTAGTGCAGATTTATTCATCAGAAGTAGTGACATAGTAGTCACATTCTCATTTTTTTTGTGTAGTGCTGCACATCATGTCGTCAACCTTGATGATTGTGTTGAAGTATGGAGGCTCGTTTGGGGTGAAGATATGTCAGGGTGATTTTGTGTATGAAGACCTCGTTGGCTTTGTCACTGATAAGTGGTGCAGTTTGACTTCGAATATGACTATAGCCATATTTATGTATTTTTCGAATATGACTGTAGTCATATTAGAATATGACTATTGTTGAATATAATCTATATTCTCGTTTTCAAGTTGACTTCTAGTAAGTAAATTCAAATTGATTTTTTTGTATGGATATTGATTGAATTGTTTTCGTAAACAATAGGGAATCGTCGTTGTTTTATACGATTTGGTAAACATGACTATGCCATATAATCGGAAATTTTAAGTTCAAAATATTAAAAAACGCAATATAAAGAAAAAATATGACTACAGTTAATATAGTCACATATAGTCATATTCAACTATAGTTATATTCGGCGTTGCAAACCTGTGGAGAGAGAAAATTTTCAATTTTTTGTTTAAAAAAAATAAAAAATAAATAAATAAATTATTTTTATTAAAAAATATTAAAATAAAAATAAATAAAAAATGGCTAAATAAAGTCCGAAAATAATATAAAAATAAAAAAATAAAAAAAAAATAAAAAAAATAAAGTCTGAAAATACTTTTTTTTTTGATTTGGTAGCAATTTTTTAGGAATTTGGAAGCAGATTTTTAGGAATTAAATTGTTATTATGGAAAGAGAATAAAAAGGAATAATTGAGATAAATTATACTAATTAATCCTAATTAGCGGGATTTAGGTCCTCATTAATAGGAATTTTGTAAATAGTAGATAATTATTGGAAAAAAAACGTGGGATTTAGTTGCCTTATTAATAGGAATTTTGTTAATACTAGATAATTATTAAAAAAAGACGTGAGGTAGTATAAGGGTAAGATTGGAAATAAATATTCTAGGGGGTTTTCACTAAGGAAGAATTATGATATGGACATATCACTATTTCTTATCCATAGGAGGGGTGTATTGTTAATGACCCCTTAATAGGATGACAAAAGTTTAATCAATTAAATTTAGCCTCAGTGAATTGTGGTTCATGATCATATAATCTCTCTGCTATTAAATACTTGCTTCGGGTGCATATGGTACAGAATTGTGTCTTTTGGTATTTCTGAAAGTTTTAGTTATTTAATTAATCTATTTTCGAATTATTATTATTCTTGTTATCACTTAGTCATATTCTATGTATTTCATGAAATATGAAGTTGAGAAGTCATTCAATGTTTTAATTTTCTATGTTTCGGAGGGATGTTCCAAAACTCCTATATAAACCCTATCAACGAATAAAATCAGTACGTGTGTTTAAGTTTAAGAATATTTTGCAAGTTTATTGCATTGAGAGTAATTCCTCTTTACAAGTAATTCCGCGATTTGTAGCGTCGAGTGAGCCTGTTGCCGCCGGTTGAGTGATTCCCGGTCATCTACCTTTTTTCAATTCCTTTTTACGTTGCGGGTTTCGGCCTGCATCAGAAGGGGAGGACTACCCTCAACTATCAAGATAAAGTTCCTACAACACAGATACAGATTGGCAATGCAAATCATAATAACCCTGTAAATGATAGTGTCGAAAACTTGCAAGAGACAATGAGTAATGTTAGTGGAATAAAACGAAAAATGTACGATGAAAAGATGGGTGTGTTTGAAGATGAACTATCAAAGATAGTGGGATTGAATAAGCTCAAAATACGGTTAAGGACATGGGCAAAGGGAGTGCTCATGGACGAGATGCGTCGAGCCGTTGGGATAGACCTCGGACCAAGAAAAAAACCTCACATGGTATTTCTAGGAAATCCCGGGACAGGTAATTTTGTTATTTTCGTTAATCCCCTGTTTTAATGAGGCTTATTTAGCATGCATCTTCGACTATTTCTTGTACAGGTAAGACAACCGTAGCACGAATCTTAGGCAAAATACTCCAATCTGTCGGCGTGCTTTCTTCTGATAAAGTGACAGAAGTTCAAAGAACTGATTTGGTAGGAGAGTACATTGGTCACACTGGAACCAAGACTACAAAAAAAGTATTATTTTTGAAATCCCGCGTCGTATGTAAATGGCTTCTTCTATATATATATATATATGTTATATTATTGTTCTTATATTTGATGCTTGTGTTACAGATTGAAGAGGCCATGGGTGGTATTTTATTCGTGGATGAAGCATACCGTTTAGCACCAGTTCGGTCGTCGGGTAATTCCCAAGATTTTGGTGTGGAAGCATTGGAAGAGATTATGTCCGTGTTGGAAGATGGGAATATTCTCGTCATTTTTGCAGGCTATACCGAGCCGATGAAGCGTGTGTTCTCTTCGAACGCGGGGTTCTGCAGAAGAGTGACTCACTTCTTCCAGTTTGACGATTTTTCATGCAAAGATCTTGCGGAGATGGTGATGATAAAGATGAGTAAGCAAGGAAAGAAGAGCCGATTGTACGGCTTTAAGCTCCATTCTTCGTGTACTTATGGCGCTGTTCTTCGAGTGATAGAGAACAACTCTACTGAGAAGCTGCGGAATAAAATGAATGGAGGTTTGGTAGATCATATGCTGAACAATGCTAGAGAGAATCTTGATTTGAGGCTGACTTTCGATTCTAAAGGCGACGAACTATCCACAATCACATTAAGTGATTTGGAGGCCGGACTTAAAATGTTATCGGACGGAGTCAATGTTGACTGAAAGATAGATGAAAGTGATGTTATCCTCATTTAGATTTGTTATTCAAAGAACATTACTGAATTCAGCCTCCAGAATTAATTTCTTATAAACATAAATCAAATAAGTGATAAATTAAAGAGGACGCGATACACCGCCTTGAATGGCAACGCTAATGCTAGCGAGACTGAAGAAGGCACCCCTCTTGTTTTTGAGCTGGCTATAGCTTCCTCGTTCGACCACCTTTCCGTCCATAACTACAGCTATCGACTCCAAATTCTTGATCGTGTTTAGTCTGTGGGCCACCACCACAGTTGTCCTTCCCACCATCACTCTGTCCAACGCTTCCTGCACAAGTTGCTCCGATTGCACGTCAAGCGCACTTGTTGCTTCATCCAATAACAGTATTATCGGGTCCCGTATAATAGCTCTTGCTATTGCTATCCTCTGTTTCTGACCCCCCGACAACTGCACTCCCCTCTCTCCGCACTCCGTTTCGTACCCATTCTTTAATGCACTGCAAAGCAAAACATTATATTACCAGATCGTTCGTTGAAAATCATGAGCTAGTTTATAGAAAATTCCCCACGTTATTTTACTATCAAAAGTCCCCCTACGACTTAATTTTTTCGAGCAACCTACCTATTAAAAAATATACATTATAAGGTGTATTTGCTAATATTTATAACACGGGAGTTCTTAGCAATTCGATATAACAGAGGGGTACTGAATGAAATAAACTCAACTTCTTATTACCAGATAAATTCATGAGCATTTGCTGATCTGGCAGCCTCGACGACCTCATTCTCGGAGGCATTAATCTTGCCTAGCAATATGTTGTCCCTAATGCTGCCGGAATATATAACCGGGTCTTGGCTAACAAGTGCCATTCGTTTACGGTACCACTCAATATCCAACAACCTTATTCCAACTCCATCAACCTTAATCGAACCACAATCAACGTCGTAGAATCTCTGGATCAGTGCTATCACCGTCGATTTCCCACACCCGCTCTTCCCAACGAGCCCAATGCTCGTTCCTTCTTTCACCTCCAAGCTAAAATCACGTAGCACAAGCGTTTGTGGCCGCCCCGGATACGCAAAATCAACCCTTTTAATCTCTATCCCACCCCTCATCTTCTCTAGCTTCATTCCCTTATTCTCATCACTATCTCCACCCTAATATATATCAAAATTAGCACTAATAAAGACAAACAATATAGTTCAACCAATTACAGTTAAACCTCTATAAATTAGTACAGTTGGGACCAACCAAATTCTATTAATTTGACGAAATATTAATTTATCTAAATATTTTTTTAGCACGTTGCCCTCGAGTCGGGACGGAAAAAAATACTATTAATTTATGGAGGTTCTATTGTATAGAGAAAAAAGGAAAATATTTTTTGTTTACTTACATTATAGGATCCTAGGATTAGTGACTGTCTGTCCAGGATTGCGAATATAGACGCAACAGCTGCCGATCCCTTTGCCAGATCAGAAGTCATACTACCAGCTTCGGCGACAACTTTTCCGGTGCTCACCAAAATGAAAAACGTTCGAAAAACATCCCCTGCAGATATTTCTCCTCTGTTCACTAATGTTCCTCCATACCAAAAATCCAATGCCCAACAAATGAACGTCAGGCCTTGGCCCGAACCTATGCCGGCCCCAGCTAGCCACGACTTCTTTCTTGCCTCCTTCCTCGGCTCGTCCTGCGCTTCGTCGAATATCTCTAGAACCTTCCGGATGCTTCCGAACGATGTCACCGTTCTGTGGTTGTAGACCGCCTCAGCAGCAATCTGTGTGCTTTTATTCTGCGCTTTGACGAATTTGCCCGTAATTGTAGAGAGTATCACTTTTCGCGTGTAGAAACAGAAAATCGTCAGTGGCTGCACCGCGATCATTACAAGCGCGAGTTTCCACGCGATGATTAGACCGATTATCATTGCAGTTGTTACGGCAGAGGTTGTCTGAATCAAGAGAGAAAGCCTGTCTGCTATAATGGACTTCACCATTGAAGCCTCGTTGCTCAGTCGGAAGCACAGCGCGGCGCTGGAGTTCTGCTCCTGGTCGAACCATGCGGCTTCGAACGTAAGCATTTTCTCGAGCATGCAGAGTCTTATTCTTCTCGTGAGGCACTCTCCCATGTAGGCGAAGTTGTAGTGCTGGCATAGGTTTAGCGTGATCGAGACGAGGCAGAGCGAGCTGAAAACGAGAGCGTACCTCTCGATACGAGCTTGCATTTCCGCGTGGCTTGGTGAGAAAAAAGCCGAAATCATGCCTCCGATAGTGAGTGCGTAGAGTGGCTGCACTGTGCCGAAAATTACGGCTGAGAGGCTACCGATTACGGCTTGTTTCCATTCGGGGGAGTTTAATGAGAGTAGCCTATACATGGATGGGGGAGGATAATTATTACTATTATTATTGTTGTTGTTATTATTGATAATAGACAATGGTGAAGCAAAAGAGGCAGGGCTTGATCTTCTTGATGCACTGCTTCTTGTGGCGGAAGAGAAACGGGGTTCGACGATGCTTTGGTCTTGATCGAGTGCACTGAATTGTCTTTGAAGTTTTGCTAATCTTGCGTAGTGGCCATTTGTTTTGATCAGATTGTTGTGGCCGCCGATTTCTACTATACTGCCGCCACTTACAACTGCAATCACGTCTGCGTTCCTGACCGTTGAGAGCTTATGGGCGACAACCTAATTAAATTTCACACAAATTTCATGGTCAGAAGTAGGGGTGCAAATTGGAACGAAGTATCCGAATTCCGCTTTTCCGATGTTGAAATAATTTTTTTTATTTTCAATTCCAATCGATTTTTCGGATTGTTTTCTGTATTTGGAGGGAATTGGTGGAATACATAGTAGATTCCGATTTCGGATCCAATTTTATTTCCGATTATTTTCTGAAAATTATACTTATGATATAAATATATTATATATTTTATGTTATATGTGACTAAAATATCCGCCGATTCCAATTTGAAAATTTCCGATTTTGGAACAAATGTTCTCATTCCAATTTCCAAAATTCCAAAATTTTTAACGGTATTGAAATTAATTAGTTTTTCACTTTTGAAAAAAAATTGTATTTTCTTTTTGCGAAAGCGACAATTGCGATCTGATCCATCCGATTTCACCCTTAGTCGTAAGAGATGTATTCTATTTATTTTGGACAGACAACAACAACATAGGTTAGTAATTACCAGTGTTGTTCTGCCCATGGAGGCTTGATCTAGAGCATTTTGGACAAGCGTTTCGGATTCAGAGTCGAGCGCACTCGTTGCTTCGTCGAGGAGAAGAATCACGGGATTTCTTATAATAGCTCTAGCAATCGCAATCCGCTGCTTTTGTCCACCCGATAATAGTGATCCTCTCTCACCAATCTTCATGCATAACAAAATAATTATTATTGGTAATAACATTCATAAATATTAAACTTATATAGGCTAGGTTAAGAAAAATAAACATTATATAACAATAGCATGAACAACTGACCTTAGTCTCGTACCCTTGTGGAAGTTGCCGGATGAAATTATGAGCATTAGCGGCCATGGCGGCAGCCACCACGTCATCCATGGTGGCGTCGAGTTTTCCGAACAAGATATTTTCTCTCACGGAAGTTCCGAATAGGGCATGTTCTTGGCTAACAAGTCCCATTTGCTCTCTTAACCATTTCAATTGAAGTGATCTTATGTCGACACCATCAATGTGCACCGATCCGCCACTTGCATCGTAGAATCTTTGCACTAACGCAATCGCCGTTGATTTTCCACTTCCGCTTGCACCTACTAGAGCTACCGTTTTTCCCGCTTCGATTTTGAGGCTGAAGTTGTTGAGTACAAGTGCGTCCGGGCGGGAGGGGTACGTGAATTGGACGCGCTCGAATTCGATTTCTCCTCTTATTTTTTCCAAGACGAGTCCGTTATTCGTATCTATTTGTGGGATTCGGTCGATTCTTTGGAATATTCTCGACGCTGCAACTGATGCTTCGGTGAAGTATTTCACTTCAGGTAGTGCCGCTCCTAGCGCTCTGCATGCGTATAGTATTTTATACTAGTTATTAGAAACCGAAACCAAAAACGAAGTTGTTAATATTTTTCTATTGTAATTTCTTGAAAATGTATTCTTCTATTGTTAATTTCTTTTACGACACGACCCTTGAAATGGTGCGATTCTAGAGGTCGGATTGATAATATAATTGAATCAAGGCATGCAAAAGATAACGTACAGTCCACCCAAGACGAACGAGACGCCGGCCGCATAAATTCTCCCGCCACTTTCACCTTTGTACATAATCAAACGGCTTCCGTACCAAGCAAGCAAGCCCCATATTGCGAATGAAAGTCCAGTGCTTCCGATTGCAAGCCCTTTCGCAATTCCTTGCTTTATTCCTAGCTTTTTAGCACCGTCCAATATCGACGAATACTTTTCAATAATGCTCCTTTCTGCAGTAAATGCATACACCGTCTTAATGGAGCTCAACGCCTGCCCCACTATAGTGTTCGCTTTCGCGTACTCGTTGAAGCTCTTCTTCGATAGATACACAAGGTATTTCCCGTATATCAATCCCGGAATTATTAAGAGAATGATTGTCGGAAATGCCACTAATGCTAGTTTCCACGAGAAGTAGGCCGAGAATGCAAGTCCCGATACGAACATTGACATGTTCATCAAGAATATCGGCACCTACATATATATATTAATGGATTTAACATATATAATTAATGCAATTGGTGATTTTACATATATCTATATATATTATATATATATACCTTCTCACTAAGGAGTTCTTGTATGAGAGAAGTGTCTTTGGAGATGCTGTTTATGATTTCCGAAGTAGTTGCTTCTTGTGAATCGAAGAAACCGACTTCTTGCCTAAGAACGGCTTCCAAATACTTGTAACGAATCCTTAAAACTTGTCGTTCGCTGGTTTTGCTCCAGCAATAACCTTCTGCAATTATTTATATAATTTAAATTAATTTTTTTCTAGCTCCCAATTAAGTTAATTAAAAATCATGCTAGCTATTCATGGCAATCAGAATCATGGATTAAAAATTTACTAGACTGATAAATAATTTATTTGTTTTCCCAATTTTAGTATATATATATATATATATATATATATATATGTATAAAGTCTTGATAATTTGTTATATATCCCATGCAATTTGAGAAATAATTGATGTAATATAATAAAGAGAAAAGCAATAAGTAAAATTGATGAGAAGAAGTACTTACCCATAAATGCTACTGCCATGACTGCTAGTCCCAAGTATACAAAGTATAAACTGCACTGTTAACACAAAATAAATATCAGATCATCAATTAGTAAAACTAACAACTCATTCAACTTTGGTTAAGTGATTGAATATTGCTAACCTTTTCAATCTCGTGCATGAATTGACCATGGTTCTGAGGTGAATTACCGAAACCCAAGCTATTAAAAAGTCGGCTAACATAAACGAGCAAGCAGTTTGTCGACAGTCCGTCTCCCACCGCACCAAATGTGCCCAACACCATCAGCAAAATATCTAACCTGTCTGCATATCTCAATATTATTTTTAATGATGAACTCTTACTACTACTACTCTCCATCTCCCCTTTCTCTTCCGTCGATTTTTCCGAATTATTTGTACACATAGTTTTTGCTGATTAAAACTGTGACACGAACGGTATATATATAGAGTAACACGAAAAGCCTTGATGGATATATGATGGTTTGTGTATAAATAGATAGACAAAATTAAATAGTTTTGAGGAAAATATATGTAAAGTGAGTGTTGCTGCATGGTCTACTAAAAATAATAATGCAATCTTTTGGGTGGGGTTTGCATGGTTATACTCTTTTGTAATTTGGTGGAAATCACTTTCAGTACCACCAATATATTACAACTCTTTTTATTTGTAATAAGTAGGGTTGTCAACAAAAGATGACTATGACCTCCTTTACCTTTTCATCCCTCTTATTATTTTCTTTTGCTTTTTAGGGTTGGTTGGTTATGGAAATTAAAGTTGCTTTCATATCATCAACTTTTGTCCTTTTTTAACATTGTTTTGTACTCAATTATTTAATGTTTGATGTTAGTAAAAGAGCATGCATTTACCAGAAAAAGCATTTTGCATTTGATCATCAGTGGAGAAGAAATTATATACTACATCCGGTTATTAACACCGGGTGATATATTGTTAAACGTAGATTTACACGTAATCACACACAAACCCATATGTATGTGTGCTTAGTGGGTAATTGTTTAACCTCATCTTTGGTTAACAAATTTCTGGCGTAAATCACCAATGTAGCATATAACTTCCCATCTCTAGTATATATGTCAGATTTCTGCATTTTGTGGGGAACCAATTATTGTTGCCATCAATTGGTTGTTTAAGAGCATAATTCTCTAGCTAAGATTTATTTCTTAAACTAACTAAAATGAGCAAATTGGATATTACATTGGATGCAAGTGAATTAATTATAGTTATATTTGATAATTAGATGATCATTAATTTATACCTATAGAGGAGGACGCGGAAGTGTTAGCACCAGAAGTGTCATATCTAAATGCAATATGCATGTGCATTATTGTACTTAACTCCATGACACGATATGATTTGGCGTTTTCGGTAAATTTGTTCGGTAGACTTACCTCACCTCACAAACACGCCATATGCATCACTGAATGATGCAAAACTTGTGGTTTTTATTGTCATTGATTAGAATCATACACACACAAAACTCGTTCCCAAAATCTATGGTTTAGTATTAGAAAAATAGTTATGTCTTGGAGGTCTGTGAAATGTACCTTAGTTGTCACTAGGTCGAATCATGCATATTTTTTGCTTCACGAAATAGTGCGTGAATGTACATGGCCTGAAGCCATGATTGGGCATGTTCAAAATTCATCTAAATTGATTAACATAGAAGATCCTACGAGATTGTATTTGATTGTAATGCAAAATGCAGTGAGTAAATGAAGACGACTTCATTAAATGTGACTACAACAGGCAGATAGCTCTGAGGTTTTCTTCAAGCAACAATAAGAGCTCAAACAATAATGATCTAACAGATCATGAAGCAGGATGACTACGCTGATTTATTTACTAATTCTTCGCCTAAAGTCACTAAGGAAAAACATTTTAAGGCTATGGACTTGGCGTAGATTATACGAGCTCGCTCTTTTGCAGACATCGGAGGGAATTAACTTGAGGTGGAGTATCTTGTAGGTACTCAGTATCAAGAAGATAACGGGGTGCCCTTATGTACTATTTTTGCTTTGTGTGAGATTTATTTTTACCACGGGGTTTTCGTTACTCGCCAAGGTTTTAACGAGGCAACACATGTTGATTGAAAAGGTTGTATGTTGTACTTTTTTTCTAAACGAGATTGTTTTTTCCCATTGAATTTTATTACTCGAAAGGTTAACATGGCAACACGAAAAGCACCATAGTGGTTTGATATGAATCCCCAAGGGGGAGTGTTGAAATCCTATAATCACTATGGGTATTCATATATTTAGCCATGTTGAAGGAAGTTAGTTAACTTCCCACTAGATTATAAATTTTCATTATTGTAACTTCTTATAATTCTATTTGGTGGTTTTATGCTATATAAATGAGAAAAACTCCCTCTCCTAAACACCTCCACAATTATCTCTCTACGAATCTTGTTGTTCTTTCCACTCTGTTTCTTTCTCTTCGTATTTGTTATTTATGTTATATTCTACTACATTATTCGACGATCATCAAACCAAAGAGTTAGATTGAGTCATTTTACAACACGTTATCAGCACAGAGTGCTAGTTGTGATCGTGGAAAAACATCCGTTCATGGAACGATGATACACGAAGAATTTGTGATTTGGGTGCACGTGGGAAATCAACCGTTTCTGGCACGTGGATATTTGAATAACTTGCGATTCAGGTTCGTCCGCGAAACGGTGATTTTGGTCAAAGAATACAATATATTATCCGTATAGCACTTGGATTTAAGCGTTTCAAGTAAGATTTTAAATCCTGCAATTTTGATTTCGTAAGAGATGCATGCTAGATCTATTTGATAGCATGAAATGTGAAGTCTATATTTATCTTGAAGTCATTACTTCATTTATTCCATGATGGTCTTGATAATATGACACATGTTGGGTAGTTTCTAATCTATAATTAGTCTCTACCAACTTTAAAAGCATGAATGTTTTTTGTTTCTTAACATTTTTGTGTTTTCATACCATCCGCCTTATAACAAAGTTATACCATCAATTAGTTATGGTCAAGTGCGTAATAACATAAATGAAAATAATAAATTAACATAGCTTAATAATGTAGTTTAAATATTAAATGTCTTTTCATGTACTATATGTATATTAACTTGAGAGTTTATTTTCTTCTTATTGTAATTTTTACTACATATTATAATTTTTGATGTAATTTAATTTGTATAAAACTACACTTGAAGAGCTGTCAAATATATATTATAAGCATATATATGTAAAAAAATATTTTAAAATAAATAATTTTATTTGAAGTTAAGCATTAGATACCTAACGTAGTTTCAAGTTTTAAATTGGTTATCATCTAATTTTTTACACGTAAATTCCACAAATATGAAAATATAATAATGTAACCTCAAACTAATTATTATTTACTAATACAAATAATAATATTTATATTATGTTATATTAGAAGTATGATAATCTTTTCATATATTATAATTTATTTCGAAAGTTAGAGTTTATTTTCTTAATTTATTAAATAAAATGTATTTCATACAAAACTCATAATAGAGTTTTTCAGTGACATATCATAAACATGTAAGTGAACGTTATCAGGTTAATTAGGATTATTTAGAAATAACAAAATAAAATTAAAAATAAATAATGATAAATAATATATAAAAAATAGGTCTAGAAATAAGATGAAATAGTTGTGAATGACTAAGATTGATTTTAAAATATCGAGGTTAAATAAATTCTTAAATTTTATTTATTATAGTTATTTATGCATTTTATTAGTATAAGTGATAATAGGATTTAACAATAGTCAATTATGTAAAAAAAAAGGACATAAAAACATAATAAGTTAATAAATAATAATTTATTTTACTTACTTTTTAGTAAATATAATTTTAATGTCAAGGACATGTTATTATACTGTTATTGACTAGAAGTCATAACCACACAATGCTCGTTCCCAAAATCTATGGTTTAGTATTAAAAACTAGTTATGTCTTGGATGTTTGTGAAATGTACCTTACTTGTCACTATGTCGAATCATGCATAATTTTTGCTTCACGAGATAGTGAGTGAATGTACATGGCCTGAAGCCATGATTGGGCATGTTCAAGATTCTTCTTAATTGACTAACACAGAAGATCCTACGAGATTGTATTTGATGGTAGTGTAGAATGCATTGAGTAAATGAAGACGACTTCATTAAATGTTACAACAACATGCACATAGCTCTGAGGTTTTCTTCTATTAGCAACAATAAGAGCTCAAACAATAATGATCAAGCAGATCATGAGACAGGATGACTAAGCTGACTTATTTACTAATTATTCGCCTAAAGTCACTTCGGAAAAGCATGTTAAGGCTATTGACTTGGCGATGATTATACTAATTCGCTCCCTTGTAGACATCAGAGGGAGTTAACTTAAGGGGGAATATCCTGTAGGTACTCAGTATCAAGAAGATACCCGGATGCCCTGTTGTACTCTTTTTCCTTCGTGCGAAATTTATTTTTCTCACGGGGTTTACGTTACTCGCCAAGGTTTTAACGAGGCAACACATGTTGATTGAAAAGATTGTGCATTGTACTCTTTTTTCCTAACCGAGGTTGTTTTTTTCCCATTGGGTTTTATTACTTGGAAGCTTTTTAACGAGGCAACACGAAAAGCACAATAGTGGTTTGATAGGGATCCCCAAGGGGGAGTGTTGTAAATACTATAAATCTTGTGGGTATATATGGGATTATTTTGGAGACCCCTCTCATATTGAAAAATATATATAACGAACCACCATGTTGTTTACACCCCAGTGCAAACCCCCTCCATTTGGATAATCATTTGACATACCTCTCTCGGCAGATTGGAAGTACCCAGAATACCCTTTTAAATAAGTTTTAAACCCTAGCCAACTCATATGGGTCTTTATTTTCCTTTCTCAACTCCCAGATCAAAATCCCGCCTCCATAGATCTCCAACCGGTGAAGTTGCTTCCCGGAGTCATAACTCTCTCTCCGGTGGTCGGAATTCGATGGTTTAACTACCGTTTGATTTCTCTCGTCGAGCTCTTACTTTTGGTGGTAATTTCATTAATTTTGGAGCGCTCGATCTATTTCTACAATCATTTTACAGTCGGTGCGTATTTCGACGACGGTGGGTCATGCAGGAGGTGTAATTTGTGTTCTCGCAGTCAGAATTTGACGGACTACCCACCGTTAGATTCCTCTCATCGAGATCTATATTTTGATGGTAATTTCGTTCAATTTTTTTTATTGTTAGATTTATTTTTATAATTTTTTTTATTTGAGAGTGCGGAACATGGTTAACGGCGGCTAGGGTTTTGGTAGGAAGCGCTTGGGGTGAAGAGTCATTGGCGGTTTGGTCTAAAATTCGTAGCATTTCACGGCTATAACCTTTCTCTCTCTCCATCTCTCGATCTCTTAGTGTTTGTTGATTTTAGAGTTTTTTGATGTTTCTTCAATTTTTGTTGATTTGCACTAAAATATTTTTTTTTTGATTTTGTAAGTGCAGCTTAATGAAAGCCTTTGATCCTCTCCTTAAAGGTGTCAAATTTTTTTGTTGAAGTTATTACATCTGCTTCAAGTTACAGTGTTCAACAGACTATATACATGACTGTACATTACTATACATTACTAGTTACATATAGTAACATGTAGTTACATATGCATATATTTGTGTATTTTCGATTTGTATTTTATTGGTTCTGATGTGATTTATAATAAAAATATTTAAATTTGTAAATTTTTGTTGTTGAGGTTTATGAATTTCTTTTTTATAAACCAGTATTCGTGTGTGTATATAATTGATTGACTAAAAATATGGGGTAAAAAAATCATAACTACGAAATAATATAGTTTACTACAGTTACATGTAGTTACATATAATTATTTTCATTACAGTAAACATATTGATTTTTAAAAATAATTAAAACAAAAATTATTTAAAATATATATATATATATATATATATATATATATATATATATATGTAAAGTAAACAAACAGGTTTATTAAAAAAAAAAATAATAATAATAATAAATAAATCGCGAAAATGCTAAATGCAGGACCAGAAATGCTGAATGCGTTTTAGCCGAAAATTGCATATAAGGGTAATATAGTAATTTCGCCTATCAAGAGGGTATATCAAATGATGATTTTGGCTTGAGTTTATCCCTAGTTTATTTGGTACCCAATGGTGTATACAAAATAAGCCCTTCATATATTTAACTATGTTGAAGGAAGTTAATTAACTTCCACTTATAACTTCCTATTATGGTAACTTCTTGTAGTTTCTATAAATGAGAAAAACACCCTCCTCCCCTAATGACCTCCACAATTACCTCTCTACGGATTTTGTTGTTATTTGCACTTTATTTCTTGGGGCTATATGACAAACGCCCCCCATTGAAATTTTACTTCTTGATAAATCATTTATTTGTAAATGATATTTGACATAAATCAAATGAGCCTGAAAAACCATATATGCCCCAATAATTATTAATTAGTATAATTATTAAAATTAAAAAATATCTATATCTATAATCTACACCCAAAACTTCTCTAAAAATTATACCCCCAAATCACGTTTCAGATTTATGCCCAAAATAATGCTCCCAAATCAATTCTAAAAATTTTATTTTTTCTTTTCTTGGAGCAACTGCAATGCTAAATATCAAAATTGGATTATCAAATGCTCATTTGATATTTAAGATAATATTTTAAAATATATTTAAAACTCATCTACTCCAACCATGGTTATCAAATTATTATCAATTGGAAGTTTTTTTTGATAATCTTATATGTAACTGCCACATGTCAATTTATGAATGGTTGGTAAGGTGGTTGTTATTTTGATAACTCAATCTGCAGGAAGTATTTTTAGATTCAAAGAGGAGAAATATCAAAATACAAACCCATTTTAATAACCCCTTTGGAGAACAAATTTTTTAAATTTTAGGAGTCAAATAGTAGTTAAGAGATTTGATAACTCGTTTAATAACTCCATTGGAGTTGCTCTTATTTTCGATTTCTTCATAAGAAAATTTTGATTTTGTTTTTAAAAAAGTTTATTTTTCATTTTTTTAATTTTGGTTTTTTATTTTTTATACTTCTGTTTTTCAAATTTAAATTTAAAAAAAAAATTGTTTTTAACAATGAAATTGACTATAAACTTACCAAAAACCACTATGTGACTATAGTATTCCGTTGCGATAATCCATTATAAACTTATCGCAAATCTCTATGTAATTAACAAAAATCACTATATAATTAATGAAAACCACTCTGTAAATTCACGAAAATCACTATGTAATTAGCAAATTCCATTACAAAGATTCACTACAAATTTATGAATTAACAAAAATCACTCTATAATCAATGAAAACCACTCTGTAATTAACGAAAATCACTATTAACAAATTCCATTACAAAAATTCACTAAAAACTTATCATTAACGAAAACGACTATGTAATTAATGAAAACAACTCTGCGTGCAAAAATCAATCTTACATTTAACTTTGAAATCCAACAATGTGCCAAAACCACTCTGCAATTTGAAAGGATCGATCGACTAGATGCTAACAATCACATAACAATGGGGGAGAAAAACCATATGCATTCATATTAACATTATTTCGAACAGTGATGAAACCACGACAATTAATTTAATTATTGTAGAAAAAGGATGAAAGAAGAAGATGAACTGGAAATGGAAGCTGAAAGAGAGTTTAAACAATTGAATTGTAAAATCGAAGAAATCTTTTCATTAATTTATCCCCCACCTTCAACAAATCTCACCCCCAATTTCTTCAAACTCACTTTCATTTTCATCACTTTCTCTCTCTATAAACTGCATTTGGTAATCAATCAGTAGCAGTTGTTGGTTGGGGGTTTGCTGACGAAAGAATGAAGCAACTGACGGCGTTGCAGCAGCAAGATCGCCGTAGCAACATGTTTCGCAGCGCGGCGTCGCCGTTGGGCGCTGCAATTGACGGCTCCGTTAAATCGCCGGCGACGATTTTCTGGCTAGTACTCAGATCGGTATTAATGTAAAAAAAATACCAATTACGTTGAAACGGTTCTCTATAATTAAGGGGATGAGAATCGTGGAATTATTTAAGGAGGTGTTGTTACGATATAATAGGAAAATATATTGCATATCTTTTTTTATTTCAATCCTAAAACATACATTACTTTTAAGTTAGGGGTATAATTGTGATAATTTATTGTTTTTTATTAATAAATGCTGAAATGAATTTATCTCAAAAAGTTGTAAAAAAATTGGACTCATTGTAATTAGACTTGTGTGATGGGGGTTTTGTCTAATAATCCCCTATTTCTTTCTCTTTGTATTTGTTTTTTTTTTTTAAAAAAAGAAGAGAAAATATTATTAGGCACCCAAGGCCAAAGAAGTAGAGGAAGGAAGAGAGTTCCGTTCTAAAACATTCAAGACATTAAGAGAAGCTAAAAAATGAGCAAGATAGTTCCCTTGCCTCTTAATAAAGGAAAATGAGCAAGAATTGAAATGCCTAGCCCGAAAAAGACAGTCTTCAACTATGGCACCAAAGGGTTCGAGGGACTGATCTCGTTTGAGGGCCTGAAAAATTGGAAGACAATCTCCCTCGACAATAATAGCGGTCCAGTTAAGACGTTGAGCTGTATTGATCGCATGCCGCACTGCTTGAGCTTCCCCTTCCGCTGGTGAAACTTGACCTAGTATTCTCTCGACACGCCACCACACGCATCCACCATCTGCATTTCGAGCCACCATGGACACATTAAAGTGGTCTGCATTTGCGGGGAAGGCCACGTCCACATTGATTTTAAGTGTTCCAGCCGGAGGCGGAGTCCATGCCACTGGGTGAATCGTCTTTGTGATGGTAAGCTGACCGAATTGTGTATCTCTAAAATTGTCCAGGAACGCTTGGCACCATGGAACAATATCTCCAATCTTCATCCCTTCCTCACCATGTAGTAGCCTGTTTCTCCGCTCCCATAATTTCCAACAGACTATAACGGCTAGGTGGAAACGCACTTTCGCTAACGAATTTTGTAGAAGCTCAATCCAACTCCAGAAAGTGAGATGCTCATCCCCGTTCTTAATTCGGAACGGGTCAGCTGCCCAACACTCTTTCAAGCCGCTACACGACACCCATAAACTACGTGCACCATTGTCTCCGTCAGCTTGCCGCACAAAGGGCAGAATGGTTCCGTAACTATTTTGCGGCGATATAACTCTGCCTTGCATGGGAGATTGTCTGCACAAGCTCGCCAAGCAAAAACCTTAATTTTCGGAGGAATTGGCAAATGCCACAGTAGTTTCCAATCTCGGCCCGTTGCCCCGCTTGGTTCACCAGCACTCAGCCTTCCCGTCCGATCTGTGTGATAGAGCTCGACGCTCCATGATATGGTGATAACAAGTTTTCACCGTAAAACTTCCAGTACGTGACAATCCCCAAACCACACAGTCACTGGTAGTTGGGCCCCCAATAGGAATTGATAATATGCGTGGCCAATCAACTGGCCAGAAACACTTTTTAATTAGTTCAAGATCCCAATTACCTGTGTTTGGGTTAATAATATCGGCGACTACGTTTGGAAAGGCAGAGTGTATTGTTCTCGGAGTTATTATTGTTGAACGCTCCTCATTTCGGAACCACGGATCCATCCAAATTGAGGTTGACACTCCATTGCTGATCCGAACACGTAACCCTGCTCTAGCATGGTCACGGGCTGCCAAAATACATCGCCATGTTGCTGATGGGCGATTACCCAGAGAAGCCGACCAAAAATCGCAATACGGGAAGTATTTCGCTTGAAAAATACAGGACATCAGGCAATCAGGTTGCGTGGTGATCCGCCAGACCTGTTTCGCGACCAAAGCCAAATTAAACGCTCGGAGATCCCGAAATCCTATACCTCCCGATTCTTTGGGACGACAGATTTTTTTCCAAGCCAACCAAGACATTCTCCTCCCATCTCCATTTGACCACCAGAACCTCCTAATTGCCGCTTCAATCTCATCAATCAAGCCTAGCGGTAGGATAAAACATGACATTACGTATGACGGTATAGCTCGAAGTACTGCTTTTATGAGAATCTCCTTCCCCGCTTTTGAGAGCTGTTTTGAGTTCCATCCCCTTGATGCGCGTCCAAATCCTATCTCTGAGAAACGAAAAGATCTCTTTTCGAGTTCGGCCCAGCGAGATCGGGAGACCGAGGTATTTATCGAACTTATCAACTATCTGGAAACCTAGGATGGCGTGAATGTTGTCTCTCAAAATCGACGGAGTAGCCGGGCAAAAAGTCATTGTAGACTTTTCCAAATTGATCTTCTGGCCCGAGACACTCTCATATCGTGTAAGAATATCCTGCAAAGCATGAGCATTCGATTCCGTGGCTTGACAGAAAATGAGCGTGTCGTCTGCAAAACATAGGCTGGAAACCAAAGGAGCAGTGGGGGCCACCCAAAATCCCTGTACTTGGCCGTTCTCCGTGGATCGGGTAAGCATAGCAATCAAGGCCTCTGTGCAAAGAATAAGCAAGTATGGTGACAGTGGATCGCCTTGCCGGAGCCCGCGGGTCGGAGAGATAGATCCACACTGTGAGCCGTTGAAAAGAAAAGAATAAGATACAGTGGTCACGCATAACATAATCAATTCGACTAGAGATTGCGGGAAGCCAAATTTGTCCAATATTTTCCGAATGAAAAGCCACTTAATACGATCATACGCTTTACTAATATCTAATTTCATAGCCATGTATTTTGATCGTTTCCTAGAGTTACTTTTAATGTAATGGTTCAATTCATATGCGAGCAAAACATTATCAGTTATAAGGCGATTAGGCACAAACGCGGATTGGGTGGGTGAAATTATATTGCTCAACACTGTTTTGATCCTATTAGCAATAGCTTTGTATTTGTTATTTATGTTATATTCTATTACATTGTTCCACGATCGTCAAACTAAAAATTTAGATTAAATAGGTCATTTTACAACAATTTAATTATTTTTGCCTTTTATGGTTTAAAAAAAAGAAGTTATTATTGTGTAATAATTAACATTTTTTGTTTTCGGAATTTTTTTTTTCTATTCACAAAGTGATAATAACCTAGAGAAATATGATAGTAGACTTATGAAAATTAACATTTTTGTAATAAAATATCAAACTTATTAAAATTACAATGAACTTATTAAAATTGAATATTTTAACAAAATATGGAATTGAACTTCTAAAAATTGGCTAAAACTTGGTAGTTACCCTTCGAATGTTGAGATTTCACATATCTGATCACTGAACTTTTGGACATTGATAATATTTTTTTTGAAAATTCACTGACAAATTATGTGATCTTGTGAAAATAAGAATATTATCAAAATATGTAATTGAACTTCTAAAAGTAGCAAAAAATTGATATCGAACTTCTAAAATTTAGCTAAAAATGATAGTGAACTTTTGAAAGTTTACAGGAATATTTCTGAAAATTGACATTGCACTTCGATAGGTCCCGTGTGCGCCCGTCACTGCTCACCTAACACACACTGCATTGTTCACATGCTTGCCCACAATGTTGCCAATGACATTTTAACTAATAAAAATGCGGGGATATTTTTTTTGTAAACTAAGGAATGAAGGAATTTTATCGAAATTACACCCTATTACAGTTGAGAAGTAATAGAAAAACCCCGATAACCTATTGGTTGATTTGCATTGATTATATATAGAGAAATATTACAAGTAATTTTCTAATCTAGGTAATTGAATCATAACTAATCTAGATAACATAATCGTAATAGAATCATAATATTATAAGAGTTCCATAATATAATATAGGGGTAAATACAAAAACACCCCTGTACTATGGACTTTGTATCATATACCCCATGTACTATACATAAATACCAAAACACCCTTTACATTACATTTTTGCCAAAATATGACAAAAATATCCCTACTATATATATATATATATATATATATATATATATATATATATATATATATATATATATATATATATATATATATTTATTTTTTGAGCCATTTTCCACTATATATTTTTTTACCATTTTCAGTCAATTTTACGTGAGAAATTTTGGTACTTATATTTTTTTTTTCCAAAATATCTAATTGCTTGGATTTTTTTAATTTTCTAAATAAAACTTTTTATTTTTGTCATTTTGAGTTTCTTCATTTTTTTTTCTTAAATGTCTTCCGGTAGTTCAAATATCCTAAGATTATTATTGTTGAGAATTTGAAATACCGTAAGACATTTAAGAAAAAAAATGAAGAAATTCAAAAAGACAAAAATAAAATGTTTTATTCAGAAAAAAAAAATAAAAAAATCTAAGTAATTAAATGTTTTGAACAAAAATATAAAAAAATTCCAAGTAAAATTAACCGAAAATGTTAAAAAATATAGTGGAAAATGATCAAACAAACCCTTATATTTAAAAGCTTAGCAGAGGTATTTTCGTCAGATTTTGGAAAAAATATAACAGTAGGGGGTTTTTGTATTTATGTGTAGTACAAGGGGGTATATGATACAAAGTCCATAGTACAGAGGTGTTTTTGTATTTAACCCTATAGTATATTCTAACACGCCCCCGCAGTCGAAACGTAACGAACGTGAACACTGGACAATTACTTGCTAACACGCTCCCGCAGTCGAGACGGGTAATCATCAAACGTGAAGACTGTGGACTAGAACCCACGAAACACAACAGCAAAGAAATCATATTTGAAATAGAAAGAAGAAAATAACAGGGGAGATAAAAAGAAACCCGTTTTTTTTTTCTAGTTGAGAGGGAGAAGGGAGAGGCCTTGTGTGGAGAGAGATAGAGAAATTGTATTTCGAGAGAAGATTACACCGCTAAACATGATAGAAGGGAGATACGTTTACATTACAAAGAAGGTAACATTGGAAGTTTTCATATGCACGAGAGAAAGAGAGGTATGTGAAGGGAGATGAGAATAATTAAAAGAAAAATAAAGATCAAAGAGATAGAAAAGGGATAAACCGACTATGACTATAGAGTTGAAAGAAGAAGATGCCGGTAAAGATACAGAAGATGCTAGAAAAGATAGAAAAAGAAAGATAGTAAAACGAAGAATATAAGTTAGAAGAGAAGACAAGAGTATCACCACTTGGGGAGAGAGAAAATTTGGTGGTGGTCATGGCTCTATTTGGTCATCACCGGCCATGGAGAACTGTATGACGAACTATTGGAACAGTTCGACGAAGGGTGGGGGTCGACGGCTAGGTTAAAACCTGGGCTCTGATATCATATTAGAATTGAGAAGTAATAGAAAAACCCCCATAACCTATGGGTTGATTTGCATTGAATATATATAGAGAAATAGCTTAATCCCACTTTGCACCCTTAAAATACATTATTTTGGCACTTTGCACCCTCGAAACAAATTAGTAGCACTTTGCACCCTCGAAACAAATTAATAGCACTTTGCACTATCGAAACACAATATATCATGCATAATGCACCCCACATGAGTTTTTAAAGCTAATAGATGTAATTTAATATTTTAGTGGTATTTAAAAATTATATATTTTATTCGGGATAATTACACTTTTGGTCCCTCATGTTTGGCCCGATTTCACTTTTGGTCCCCCTTGTTTCAAAGTGAACAAAGTTCACCTCCAAGTTTCAATTTTGAACACTTTTGGTCCCCGCCGTTACATGCCCGTTAGCAAGTAACAGAAAACACTATTTTGGGGCGAAAATTACAATTTTAAAATTTTTGGGGGCTGAAAAATAATTAGAAATTTAAAATAGACTACTTATTATTAAACTTTCAATAATATTAAGTATAATGAAATTGATTTAGTTAATTTATTTTTTTATTATTAAAAAATAATCATAAGTAGTATAATGAAAACTAATATTAAGTATAATGCACAATAATTTATTTAGTTAATTTCTTTTTTGTTATTAAAAAAATAATTATAAGTAGTATAATTATAATAATATTATGTATAATTATACATGACTGTTCAGCTAATTTCTTTTTATTATTATTATTATTATTATTTTTTTATTATAAGTAGTATAATTAAAAATACTATTAAATATAATTAAAAATAACTTGTTTAGTTAATTTATTTGTTATTATTAAAAAACTAATTATAAGTAGTACAATTATAATAATATTAAGTGTAATTAAAAATAATTTGTTAAGTTAATTTATTTTTTTCTTATTAATTTTTTTATCATAAGTAGTATAATTAAAAACAATATTAAGTATTAAAATAATTTATTTAATTATTTTTTTTATTATTAAAAAAATAATTATAAGTAGTATAATTATAATAATATTAAGTATATTAAAAACTAATTTGTTTCATTGCTTTTTTTTTTTATTATTAAAAATTATAAGTAGACTAATTTAAATTTATAATTATGTTCAGCACCAAAAGATTTCAAAATTTCAATTTTCATCCCAAAATAGTGTGTTCCGTTACTTGCTAACGGATATGTAACATTGGGGACCAAAAATGTTTAAAATTGAAACTTGGAGGTGAACTTTGTTCACTTTGGAACAAGGGGGACCAAAAGTGAAATCGGGCCAAACATGAGGGACCAAAAGTGTAATTATTCCATTTTATTCCAAAAAAATATTTTACGATAAAAAATTCCTTTAGCTATTTCATTATCAAAAATCATATTTTCTTCCAAATATTTCTACATACTATTTCCACAAATTACAAGAAAAGAAGTATCAATTGAATAATTTAGTGATAAAACTTTATTTGATTTTATTTTGCAAGAAAATATAGTTTTTTTTAATTATCCGGTGTAATTCTTATTTTTTTTCACACTTTGTGCGCTCGAAATTAGGTTGAATTAAAGTTGAAAAAAAAAAACTATTTAATTTGTTATTTGGCCCCCCGAAAAAAACCCAATAAAAAATGAATTATCCTTTATTATTCAATTAAGGGTGCATTGTGAATAATTTATTGTGTTTTGAGTGTGGAAAGTGTGCTATTACTATTTTTTAAGGGTGCAAAGTGCCAAAAAGGCTCCATTTCAAGGGTGTAGAGTGGGATTAAGTCATAGAGAAATATTACAAGGTAACATATTAATCTAGGTAACTGAATCATGACTAATTTGGGTACTTGAATTATACTAATTTAGGTAACATAATCATAATAGAATCATAATATTTATTACAAGAGTTTCATAATATAATATACTCTAACACCCTAAAACCGTTGTTTGACATTTTGAAATATTGTGTCTATGTTTAATACTTATGGTTAGTGGTGGAAATCAAACGGAATGGATCGGAAATGACTTTTTTGAAAAATGTCAAAAATATTATTGTAAAAAATAGATTCCAATTTATGTCCCAAAAAACTCGGAATGCAAAAGTTCATTCCGGTTTCTCTTTTTTTTTTTTCTTGGCAAGCATTCATTCCTATGTCAGAATGCCTCGGAATCGGTGGATTACGGAAATTTTGAAAATTGAATTAATTTACATTTTATTGTTCCAAGTTCAGATATAATGAGAATTTTCACAATATTTTTCTATTTTTTTTTAAGTTTGCAGAAAAATGCAAGAAAATCTAAAAGAAAGTTTGACAAAACGCGAAAAATAAAAACACATGTTGCAACAAGAAATTGAATCATAGATTTTCTGATAAGAAATGCAACATATCAGAAAACTTCTGATACCAATTAATATTTTCTCTGGTTTTAATTTATTTGATCCTTCGGTATTTATATTTTTCATATAAAATATAACATAAGTTATATTATAGAATTACAAAATATGTCATCAAATAATCTAATATATTTCGAAAAACAGTCAAATATTCGAAACTAAAATTGGATTGGAAATTGAAATTTCCGGTAATTTTATATACAACTCCGATTTCGTTCCTAATATAAATTCGGAAAAATTGAAATCAAAACTTCGGAAAGCGAAGTGAAAAAATACAGTTCCAAATTCAGATATTTTCGCATCGGAATTGACGGAGTTTGGAAATTCCATTTCGATTTGTACCCCTACTTATAATTAATAGTAAGTGGTGCGGTTGATGCCACATTATTAATAAAGGAAAATTAGCAAGACCCTCCCTCATTTGGAAAATTTATGTACGGGAGAACTCCCTACTTTTTTTTTTTTTAATTTGAGAAAACCCCTTTGGTAAATAGTTTGAGCTATTAATATTATTACAATACCAATATTACTCTTATTCAATTATTAGATTGAATAAAAACCCAAACCCACTCCAAACCCTAGATCTCCAAACCTTACATGACTTTCTTCTCTCCCAATCTCTCCAAACATTCTGCCTCCTTCTCTCCCATTCTCTGCAAAGCTGCTGCCATTATCGAAGAGGATGCAGTCGACGTTATCGGCAGCGTCCGCAGCGAAAATGGCGGCAACGGCATCGGCAGCTGAGAGTGAAGATAGGGTGCGTCTCGTCGGCGGAAAACCATGTCTTTGAGTCCGACACAAACGACGAGAACGGCATTGATGGTGTGGGATGGTGATGGTGTGGTGTGGCGCGGCAATGGTGGGGTGACGATGGGGAGCAAATCTAGGATTTTTTTTGGTAGATTGCATGGAGGACGGTGCAGGCGGAAGAAGTTCGTGGAGGTTGGATCCTTAATCGACTATGTTCAGTAGTCAATTAAGGTTAATAGGGTACATTTTTCTTTTTGAATTTTTTTATTGTTTCTTTATTTATTTTGCCACACATAATTGGACTTGGGGGCATAGCGGTGGTGCATTTTTATTCTGTCATTGTTAATCTATCATCCGATTTGTATAAATCAATTACAACTTTTATACATTTTGTTGTTTTGTAAAATTAGTTGATTCGTTTTTTTAGTTGTTTTTGTTATTTGTTTTGGTTGGTTGTTTGAATTTTTTTTTGTTGAATCATGTCGGGTTTCATTGACAGTATTAGGGTTGTTTTTGTTACTTTTAGTAATAGTCATTTTCATTATTGTACAACGATTTTAATGGTCAGTTCCTTAATCGACTATGTCTTAGTTGTAGTCGATTAATACTCCTGATACAAAGAAAACATAAAAAAATAAAATAAAATTAATTTAAAGAAAAAGGAAAAACGAAAAATGAGAACGGGAGTAGTGGAAAGAAGATAGTCGAAGGACAATTTTTGGATTAGAGAGAAAGTGAAAGGAGTATGAATTTATTTCGAAAAGTGAAATATGAATGGAGTTTCTCTCTATTAATTAAGTTGAGTTTGTAACTTTTGACAAAACTTGAAAAAAAATTCCATTTTGGAAAAAGTAAAATCTAATTGTGACACACCCTAAGAAGGAAATACTTAAAGAAATAAATTTAATAAAAATAGAGTACTATAAAATGATTACTTTTAGATTATCGTGTCGGGGATAAAATATATTATCACATTATGTTATAGACTATAAAGTGCAGCTGAAAAGGATATTTATTTAAATATTTAGTTATTAATCATTTGGCAAGATTATAAGAAAATTGTATTTTCTTCAATGGTTTGGCAGGATTCTGATCTTTCTCCTTACTTTTTTTAGACTAAATTATAAATTAAATCGTCGGGTCTCTTTCAGAAATTGGTGCCCTATTCCACCAAGTTTTGTGGACAAACAGAAAAGCACGAAATGTTCATACACAATAGACAAATAAAATATAGATGTAATATAATCCACTCCATCCATTCTTAAATATGTATTTATTTTTACCTTTAAACAAATTTTAAGAAACTAAATAAATGTGATTTAAGAAAAACATATAAAAAAAATAAAATAACATTTATTATTTAATGATTTATAAAAGAGAGTTAATAGTTACAATTGAACTAATAAATTTAAAATAGGAAAAAAAAAATATTTAATGCAGTATTGAAAATGTAAGTGATTGATATTTTGAAACAATATTTAAAAAAATGATAGTTATTGTGAAACTGTGAAACAAATAGAGTAACAATTACTTCATTCAACTTGCTTTATGATTCTATTAAAAGTATAGCCATTCCTAGCATGACTTTTACTATGCTTGTGAAGTTTTAATTATGGATAGGTATTATAGAAATAATATTATTTTTAAATTAAAACAAATATATAATGACTTGGCAAATAAATATATGTTTATTCTTGTAATGAAATCTTTTGATATATTTGATAACAAATATTTTTACAATTTTACTGGTATCATTTCGACTTTAAATTTGATTTGATCCCTTTTTAGTTCATATTTGGTAAGAGTTAAAACATCAAAGTTGTAGTTCTTTGAATTGACTTTTTGATCCAACTTGAATCAACTATATATATTGGATATGTCAGGTGAAAGAGTCATGCATGTCGGGTAGAGCAATTAGTATGCGCGGTGCACTGTCAATTTTCACTTCTTCAAAGGTAGTCATTACTCATTACCATATTATTTGTTGTTTTACATAATTCTTTTTATTTCAAATTATATGTGGCTTTAAGATTCCCATGAAAGCATTTATTATACTTTTCTCAATTATACCTTACCAATTTTAACTTAAGGAAAATTTGCTAGACACCTCTAATTTTGGACTTATATGGGAGATCCTAGTTGCTAGATGAATATAGGAATATGTCATTTGACCCAAGAGAATAATATAAATAAAATAAAATAATTAGTATATAGTCATAAGGGGCGTGCTAAATCCTACACTAAAATTTACTAAATCCTACACAATAATAAAAAAAAAAAAATTCTCTCTCTACTCAAATTTTCTCTAACTTCTCTCTAAAATGATTTTATCCAAGTCACTCAAAATTCATAATTTTTTTACGTAAATAATCATAAAAAATGAATTCCCTTTTATTTAATATTTATTCAATTTCATTAAGCATTTTTAATTATTCAAATTCATATGAATTCGATTTTTTTCCTCAAATTCCAACTTTATTTTAGTTTGAACATGTGAAGTTTTTTGTCAAATTCGAACTTGGAATGCTAAGGATGTTTTTAATGTGTGATTTTGTGAAAAAGTTAGGGAAAAAGAAGAATGACGGGGAAGGAGAAGAGGAGATTTTAGAGAGAGAAATATTTTAGTTATTTGCATGATTTGGTAAAAATAGTGTGGGATTTAGCATTTCAGTAGTCATAAACACTCTCAAATAATAAGAAAATGAATCTCATATATCATTCATATCTCTCCAATTTCACGTATATGTCACCCTATATTTAATCCTCTCTCTCTCTCTCTCTCTTTCTCTCTCTCTCTTATGTTTTTTTTCTTTTTCTTTATTTTTTTATGAAGAAATATTGTAGAGAAGGAAAAAAAAGGATCTTTTTAGATTATGAGATGATTTCTTGGTGAAAGAATTAAAGAGGACAACAAACATCCCCTCCCCATCCCAATTTTTTTTTTCCAGCCAAAATTCGCATTGTGTCTTCCGTATGTAGATACTTCCATCGTTTGTTGTTAGCAATTCCCGTTTGAAGGTTGTATTGACTTCGTTTGTTGTTTGAATAATTGCGTTTGGCGTTGAGATTCGATTCCTTTGGTTTACAATTTGCAAGGTATGTCTTAAGTATATTTTACACACACTTTGTTTAATGTTTTTGTTGTTTGCAATGTGTTCCATAAACAAGTTTTTTGTTGATTTTTTTAATGATGCTGATTTTTTATTTCAGTTTGTTGTTTGCATTTGGCGAAGTCACAGGTAGTTTATTGCTTGCAATTCAATAATGCAAGTTCTGCTGAGTTTTTCTTTTCAGTTTGCTGTTCGCATTTGGCGAAGTCATAGGTAGTTTTTTCTTTTTCTTTTTCAAGTCAATAATGCAAATTCTGAAGAAAAAAATTCAGTTTGCTGTTTGAATTTGGCGGAATCATATGTATTTTGTTGTTTGTAATTCAATAATACAAATTCTAATTTTCAGTTTGCTATTTGCAGTTCACGGAGTCATAGGCGTCGCAGTTCACGGAGTCATAAACGGTCGTGGCGTTTTTAGAGTATGAGATTGCAAATTAAATAGTATATTGTTTTAGGAATTAATTTAATTTTTTAGTTAATATTTGGAAGAGAGGTGCTTGAGAATTTGTTTTGATAGAAAGATGTTTAGGGGATTTGATTTGATTTAACTAAGGGTATTTTTGCCACAATAAATACTATTAATTTATTAAAATATGAAGATTTTGACTTGTATATTATATACATAAATTATAATACAGATGGACCTATAGTAAATTTCCCCTTTAATTTATTGAGAGAATTACTGGTGGCACAATTAATGAGAGGGGCATTTTAGTCACTTTATTAGATTTTCCTAAAATCTTTAAATATTTCTTTTAGGGTCAATTTGCTACAGTCCCTTTATATTATAATTTGTCTACAAACCCTAGTTAAAATTTCCATGTTTTAATAAATTAATAATATTTATTATGGCAAAAATACCCGTAATCAAATCAAATCAAATCCCCCAAACATTTCTCTATCAAAACAAATTTTCAAACACATCTCTTCCAAATATTAACTAAAACATGAAATTAATTTCTAAAAAATATACTATTTAATTTACAAACTCATACTCTAAATATGCCACCGCAGCCTATGACTCCGTGAACTGCATTGCCTATGACTCCATGAACTGCAAATAGCAAAGTGAAAATTATAATTTGTATTATTGAATTGCGAACAACACAATATATATGATTTCGACAAATTCAAACAGCTAACTGAAAAAAGAAATCCAGAATTTGCATTACTGAATTGCAAACAAAAAACTACCTATGATTTCGCCTAATGCAAACAGCAAACTGAAGAGAGAAAATCAACGGAACTTTCATTATTGAATTGCAAGCAATAAATGCATATGACTTCGCCAAATGCAAACAACAAACTGGAAAAAAAATCAGCATCATTAAAAATATCAACAAAAAAAATGTTTATGAAACATGTTGCAAACAACAAAAATATTAAACAAAGTATTTGTTTAAATATAACTAAAGACATACCTTGCAAATTGTAAACCAGAGGAATCGACATCACCAAACGCAATTCTTCAAACAACAAACAAAGTCAAATCAACCTGCAAACGGAAATTACTAACAACAAACGATGGGAAGTATCTACATACGAAAGACACAATGCGAATTTTCATTGGAAAAACAAAATTGGGAGGAAGGAGGGGATTTTTGTTGTCCTCTTTAATTCGTTCACCAAGAAATCATCTCATAATCTAAAAAGATCTTTTTTTTTTTCTTTCTCTATAATATTTCTTCACAAAAAAATAAAGAAAAAGAAAAAAAAACAGAGAAGAACGAGAGAGAGAGAGAGAGAGAGAGAGAGAGAGAGAGAGAGAGAGAGAGAGAGAGAGAGAGAGAGAGAGAGAGAGAGAGAGAGAGAGCGTGAGTTACAGAGGCAGCGAGACGAGGGATTAAATATAGGGTGAGATAAACGTGAGATTGAAGAGAGAGAGAGTGATATATGAGATTTGGTTTCTTATTAATTGAGGGTGTTTATGTCTATATACTAATTATTTTATTTTATTTATATTATTCTTTTTGGTCAAATGACCTATGCCTATATTCATCTACCAACTAGGATCTCCACCCATATAAGTCCAAAATAAGGGGTGTCTAGCAAATTTCCCTATTTTCTTAATATGGGAATGAGAACTTGAATCTGTAATCAATTTATATTTATTGGTTGTAACGCAGTAGTTACATGATGAATTATTTTAAATTTAAATACTTAGATTACGCAAAACAAATAAACTAGTTGATCATGGACATATTTGGCTATATATGTAAGCATAAAAATGAACATAATTATTAAAGCATTTTAAAATTAATTTTATCTATGTCGAACTTGTTATACGTACTGATGGTAATGAATAGTTACTTTAAAAGGTATTTAACTGGATTTCAATATGTTTAGATAACTAAAGTCAATAAATAAAATAGTTCGACTTATAATATTGTTAGAGTAGGTGATCAACAAGCCAACATATGGCTATGGTCTTTCATTTAATTTATTCTTGTAATAAATAATCATTTTTCGTATTAATGATAAAACACGTTTTGGCATTCTATATCTTTGTCCCTTGCATAAGCATAGATATAGTCCTTACAGGTATTATAATTACTTATATTTGATCTAGTAGGATGATGAGATATTTACTTAAGTATTATAACTGTTAAACCATGAAGGGTTACGCCACCAATGAGGATATCATCATTTCCCATTAAGAGACTAGCACTTAGTGTATGTGTACTGTGTCTCATTAGTAAACGGTATTGTCATATCGGCATACATAAGTGGGTGCTCGTAAGTTGACGAGTTCATTGAACTCCCTCATCCTAGAAATCTCTAAGTGATTCTCAATAATCGAGTAGAGATCTCTATGATATAGTTGTACCACCATTAGTCCTTAAGACCTAGACATCACCGTGACTTCACTAGAGGACCAGCTATATCGTAACATGTCCCTGAGTTCCACTGAGGACCGCCACAAGGGCCAGTGTTCATGCAGTCCAAAATCTAGTGGGAGGTTTGTGCATTGTAGTCGGGTATTGATCGCTAGAATAGTCTTAGATGTCCTGTGTGTTCTCATAGTTTGTAATTTTTTAGTCTCAGGCGAGAGTTTTAGTCTCTAGCGAGAGCTGACTAAGTGATGATTAGGGAATGGGATTCTCTAAGTCATGCACATACCGATTACAACACTTAGAACGATCGCACGATTATTAAACTATAAAGGAGGTCTCGATAAACCAATGCCTATAGTTCAATCGGGACATATGTATAGAAGGGATCGTACTGTACGTTAACTATATCATACGGTTCTTACATGCACTTCATTTGTATCTAGAGAATCATGATGCGTAGTTGCTAGACACCAATCTTGATTCGTTGGGTGATTAAGTTGAAACGAGCTTCATTTTAATTATAACTCTAGGGACGAGTTTAAACCACAAAGAGTTGTGGGCCAACGGCTAGCTTACACCTGAACCATCGAGGGTCACACTGCTTGTGTACTCGAATTCTTTGAATAAACGGTCAAAGATAAAATATTTAATCTTTGCATAATTGGAAGTCAATACGATTGAGTCCAACATTCATAATTGGGAATTATAAATGAGAATAAGAAAAGAAAAGAACTAGGCGATTATCTTAGTGAACTTTCTAAATTGGGAAGTTTCCAAATTTAGCAGGTCTACTAAATTAGGGTTTTCAGTTTTAGAAATCGGAAATCGAGAATTGGCATTCGTATCGATGAGGACGTTTCAATGATTCCGAAAATATAATTTTTATATTTTCCTGATCGTTGATTTATGAGAAACGAGCAAAGAAAGACTAACGGACTTAAGCTGTTGGGCCCGGTCCAACTTAAGCATGTTACGGCTTGTATACAAGACACTATAAATACAAGATTTATAGGTCTTGTACATACACATAAAACCCTAGCCGCTCAACCCTACGTCCGTTGCCATCTCCGCCACTCCGCCGCCGCCGCCGTCGCCGGAAATCGGCGCCCACACGTCGTTTACTCTTCGGTAGCTTTTTCCTTTTAATTATTCTTCCTTTTTATTCTAACTTTGCGAGTCTAGTGCCACGTATCAGTTGTATTCGATATACGAGGTGAAATCCGAGAGGAGGAAGACAAAGGAGTCGAATTGCCGAGACGCCGTCGCCAAACCGCCGCCGCACGCACCCTCACGCGCCGCCCAAAGACAACGCGTAAATCGCACACGCCGCCGCTTCCCTGCGTGTTCGTCGCCGCCGCTTCTCCCGACTGCATTGATTGGTTTCCGTGGCAGTTTGCGTGAATTCCGAGAGTTCGCCTCACGCTTCAAGAGATATTTTCGGATCTGATCTTATTAACTTGTATTAATTTAATATGATTTATGTCTATGTTTATATATGCAGTATGTTTTTACTTAAATGATTCCGTGAAATTTTTTGTGTATGATTTGTGATTTACTGCGAGCATGCTATGTGATTTTCCTAGCAAATTAATTATATGCATGTTTTGTTCATAATTTGCGCTGGAAGCATTAAGGCACGCAATTAGTTGCTATTATCGAGTACGTGTTTATATAATTAAATTCATTTTTATATAAATTTTTTTTTTCACTGCGTACACGTGCCCGACTCCTAACAAATGTATCATCCACAATAAATATTATTTTGCTCAAAACAAAAGAGATATTGATAATAAGACATAAAAACCTCCATTGTTTTACTACAATTTATGGTTGGAGTTTTTCAAAGCTAATATAAACTATCTGAAGTTAGAAAGTTTAGCTAGCTTGAGTCCTATTGGAATCTCTCCTATAATAAGGATTTGATCAGATGTTGGAGGTTTCAATTCATTTATGTGTGTGTGTGCGCGCACGCGTGTGCATGCATCATAATGGGTTTGAATCCTTTTGAAGGTTCTCAATCTACATCCGCATGTCATGCATGCAAATATGTGATACAGTTCTGCAAAGGATGGCCTAGCGGTTGGAATAAGTGGTTCTGAGTAAATTGACCCAAGTTCAAGATCCCTTACTAACGGTAACTAGGTCGAGCTTGTCACCCGTGGTTAGCCTAGTGTGGTTTACTTCTATCGTATGGTTTGCAAGCTATTATACGAGAGTATAGATTTACCCAGTGCACCTATATGGTTGGTTGCGAGTTCCTTCATTAAAAAAAAATATGTGATACAAACTATATTGATTTTATTGAGGGACATTAGCGACAAAGAGAAGGGGCAACCAAATATATACATTGTGTATTCATGTAGCCAATGTGGTTTTCTTAAAACTTAATGCACACTAAACTTCGAAACCTAAATAAAACTACATTGTGATGTTGTATCACTTTGATTAATTAATGCGGAATCCGAAGCATCGGTTCATTGCACACGAGTCGGTGATATTTAATGTGTAGAGTTGTCAGAAGCTGAAGTCCTAAGCTAAGTTACTAAGCTGAGATGTTAACTCTGCAAGATAGACACACATAAACTATTTTTGAGTTGATTCAGTTGAAACCCTTCCAACACTTAAGTCAGTTGATATGTCAGTGGAATAGAGATCTCGGAGAACTCAATCAAATAAAAGCAAGGTACCTTGTAAAAATGAGTTAGAGGAGTTATTTATAACTGGATTAGTAAGAATCGTTATTAAAGAATAACTCCAATTTGAGTTAAACACCTTAACTGACTTATGGGTTTAAATTAATGGGTTAACCCATTAGCTTGATTCTTTGTAGATGGGATATATTTTGGGGGCCATTGGATGTCCCAAAGCGGTATATCATTAAGTCTACAACTCTTGATCAAGCCTCGAGTAGTGAGGGTCGTTTTAGGGTAGATGTTTTTGTTGACACTTAGAAAATAATTGTCCGTTTTGGCAAATTGAGATTATCTTGCAATTCTTTATATTTTTTTCTAATTGTGAGGGGCTTCGTGGAGCGTTTTTAAACTTTTAAGTTCTTTAAGCAAAGTTTTGGAGACTTTTTGGGCTTATATATATTTTGAAAACAGAATCTCCAAGAGCGCGTCGGTGATAACTTCGTGAAAGATTTATTTACTATTTAAAAAAATTCCGAAGTATGTGTTGATATAAATAAAGTTCTAGGATAATGGTTGCAGCATAAAATTTAATCAAGAACCAACAAAGGGCTTCATATGCGATCCCAAAAGCCGTCTTCAAAATTCACGAACTAGAAGATGCTTGGATTCAAAACTGTTGAAACTCAAACGGTGCAACTCCAAAATTTTGATTATCTAAACCATAGCTCAAGTCCTCCAATCTTCTATTGTATGTCTCTGATTAATAACTTTCAATAGAATTGGGCTTATTCTTAAAAACTCTAAAACTATAATGAAGAAAATTTTAGAAAGAAAAGAAGAGAAACAATTATCTCCTGAAACTATGATGAATGGCCTGAGTTTTTGATTGAAATTTCTTTTCTCCAACCAAATCTTGTATACATGAATGCTAAAAAGAGTTGTACAATAACTAAAGCTCTGATTGGTTCAAGCAAAATGATGAGTAAAAAATGTGAAATTATTAGGTGATATGCCTAATTGGGCCAACCCAATGGGCCTACAATTTCTTTCTACTGGGCTACGAGCCCAATATCGAAGACTAATATCACCGAGGCCCAAACACCTTCAAGTAAGGCTTGGGCCCAACAAAGCAAACCCAACCCAATAAACGACATATAAATAGAGGTTTTACTCATTTTATTAAGGTACGTCCTATTAACTGAGCAATACGACAATACGTATTCTCTGGACTATTTCTATGATCAGCACGTCTGACTTGAGCGTCGGAGGGGTTTCCGCCGGATCAACCCCCGGCTTAGCTCACGTGTTCTATGATCGCAGGTACCTCAGGATCATCAAGTTGTCAAGCTACTGATCTGCTTTGCTCTCCCAGCTCATTTTCTACACCACCCCAGATGATCTAAACTTTAGCATCATCATTTTGGCGCCGTCTGTGGGAACAATGCAAACCATATCACGTAGCCAACAAGATCCTCCTGAGGCGTCTGCTCGGAGAGAAAATGACACAGCTAACGACCTCCCACCTCTTGGAGGCTCTGGCTTGCCACCTCCTCCCCATTCCATGGATCCGCCTCGCGAGGTTCAGGTGATCCCCCCTCGGGACCCACCACTCGCCGATCCATCACTCCCTGCTCCTCGAATGGTTCAAATAACCGCGGATGCGCTTCAACGCATGAGAGCAGAAGCTTCAACTCGCGCTGCCACAGAGGCCGTGATCCAATATATCGCCACGATGGGAGCAAATGCTCCCAACGCGATACCAGCACCTGCTCCACATGTGGAGCCACCTATGGCACCACCGCCATCACCCCCAAAATATTTTGCTCGCCAAGGGTTATCGACTCCCTGTGGGTTTACATCGCCTCCAAAATATTTCGTTCGCCAAGGGTTATCGACTCCCTGGGAGCTTACAACTGCCCCAAAATATTTCGATCGCCAAGGGTTATCGACTCCCTGGGGGTTCACAGTGCCCCCAAAACATTTCATTCGCCATGGGTCATCGACTCTCTGGGGGTCTACTTCCGCCCCCTTGAACGGTTCAGATAACCGAAGAGGACCTTCAACATATGATCGCCGAACCTTCAACAAGATCAACTTCTACTAGCTCCTTTAACGGTTCAGATAACCGATAAGGACCTTCAGCGTATAATCGCGGAAGCTTCAACTTGTGCTACCACTGAAGCAATGGCACCATACATCGTCATAACAGGAGCCAACGCTCCTCCTCGTGAGGCCCCACTGGGTCCTCAACATGATCAATTTCTATTTACTTCTCGAACGGTTCAGATAACCGAAGAAGACCTTCAGCGTATGATCACGGAAGATTCAACTCGTGTTGCCACTAAATCAGTGGCACCATATATCGCCAAGTTTGGGCATCTCACCCCACTGGTTCGTGATCGTCTCATCCTAAATGGGGGGCTATCCCACCCTAAAGTTGGGCATCTCATCTCAAGGGTGGTATATCCACTTACCTTTCAACCCAAGGGGTTTCACATCCCATCAAGTGTTTCACGTCCCTACTTCAAAAAAAAAAAAAAAAAAAAGGGTCTGACGCGCACGCGCGAACCAATGGCACAACCGTGCGCATCTACCTCAGACCATAGGTCTCGAGCGCCTCATCCTACAGTGGGCAGTTATCCCCATCCTAAGCTTGGGCATCACCCTTACCTTTCAACCCCAAGTGGGTTCACATCACATCTCAAGAGACGAGTATAATCTTCCTACTCAAAAAAATAGAACATCCCCAAGGGGGAGCACATCCCATCTCAAGGAACAAGGATAATCTCCATACTCAAAAAATAGAACATCCCCAAGGGGGTGCACATCCCATCTCAAGGAACGAGGATAATCTCCCTACTAAAAAAATAGAACACTCCCAAGGGGGCGCTCATCCCATCTCAAGAAACGAGGGTAATCTCCCTACTCAAAAAATAGAACGTCTCCAAGGGGGTTCACTTCACATCGCAAGAGACGAGGATAATCTTCCTACTAAAAAAATAGAATATCCCCAAGTGGTGAATATCAACCACCAAAAAAAAAAAAAAAATAGGGGTAAAATCGCGCACGCGAGACCACATAAGAAAAAGAAGAAAAAAGAAGATGAAAAAATACAAGAACAAGAAGAAGAAAAAAGAGAGTAAGGGAGAAGAAAAAAAAGAGAAGAAAGAAGAAGAAAAAAGAAGAAGATAAAAAAACAGCAAAACAAAAAAAAAAAAAAAAAAAAAAAAGAAGTGAAGAAGTGCAGCCAAGCCGCGCCCGAGCCGAGCCGAGCCGCGCGCGCGCGAGAGCCGAGCCGCGCGCGCGCGAGAGCCGAGCCGCGCGCGCGCGCGAGCCGAGCCGCGCGCGCGCGAGAGCCGAGCCGCGCGCGCGAGTGAGCCGAGCCGCGCGCCACTTCGAAAAAAAAAGAAGAAGAAGGTGCAGCCAAGCCGAGCCGCGAGCGCGCCAGAGCCGAGCCGCGCGCGCGCCCGAGCCAAGCCGCACGGCTCCATTAAAAAAAAAAAAAAAGAGGAAGGTGCAGCCAAGCCGAGCCGCGAGCGCGCCAGAGCCGAGCCGCGCGCGCGCCCGAGCCAAGCCGCGCGGCTCCATTCAAAAAAAAAAGAAAAAAAGAAAAAAACGGGCACGATTCACAAAAAAAAAAAAACGGGCACGTTTCCTGAGGCAAAACAAAAAACTCGGGCACGGTTACCGAGGCGCGCGCGGGCACGACTCCCGAGGCGTGCGCTCGGCACGCTTCCCGAAAAAAAAAAATGAATAAAGCAACATGTTGCGCCATTCTCGAGGAAGTCCCTATCAACTCATAAAATTCTCAACAGCTACACACTCTCTCTCTCCGTACAATACATGCGCGCGTGCCTGCCCTTTGTGGGCTAATGCGCGCACGGACCCCAAGTGTGCGCGAACTCAGGCACATCAGCGTCCTCCAATGCGTGCCGCCCCTCCAACCTCCTAGAGCGCGCATACCTGAGGTCGCGCGCAACTCTCGAAACTCTACCTCAAATCACGTCAAGATTTTGACGCACTTTACTAAATCGCGCAAGAATTTCTTTGCACTCCACCAAATCGCTTGATAGTTCCACCTCGCTTAATTAAATAGCGCGAGCTCTTCAACGCCCCTACCAAATCGCGCTCGCTATCAAACGGATAAATAAAAAAAATTATTTTTCCACGCCATGCCAACGACTAACGAAACATTACAACATCGATCTACTCTCGACACGATCCGGTACCCTTTTCAACGTGGCTCCCACATCCTCTCGAGAGTGGGGGGCTTGCGAGACAACTCCCACGAGGAGCCAACTCGCTCAGTAATACAACTCGCTCGGCCATACAACCCGTTTCAAGATAACTCCCACGAGGAGACAATTCGCTCAGAGCGTCCTCAGTCTGCGCGCTCCTCAGTCGCGCGCCATCCGATGCTCCTACAACTCCCTTGCGAGACAACTCCCACGAGGAGTCCACTCGCTCAATCCTACAACCCGTTGCGAGGCAACTCCCACGAGGAGTCAACCCCCTCGGGTCTCAAAACCACAGCGAGATAACTCCCACGAGGAGACCATTCGCTCCGTCCTATAGCCCGTTGCGGGACAACTCCCACGAGGAGCTAACCCCCTCTAGTCTCTAAACTATAGCGAGATAACTCCCACGAGGAGTCCACTCGCTCAATCCTACAACCCGTTGCGAGGCAACTTCCACGAGGAGCCAACTCCCTCGGATCTCAACACCACAGCGAGACAACTCCCACGAGGAGACCACTCGCTCTGTCCTATAACCTGTTGCGAGGCAACTCCCACGAGGAGCCAACTCCATCGGGTCTACGAAACCACAGCGAGATAACTCACACGAGGAGACCACTCGCTTGACACTACAACCCGCAGCGAGACAACTCCCACGAGGAGCCAACTCGCTCGACACTATAAATTTGTTGCAAGACAACTCCCACGTGCAACCACCTCACTCGATAAATATTACTCACCGCGAGACAACTCCCATGAGGAGACAACTCGCCCGAAATTCACTATATAATCACAAGCTCAAGTTAGCACGATTACAACCCTTGAAGCACTTAGAGACATTATGAGAATCTATATAGCCTGGCCAGCTTGATTACTCAAATTTATCTACTTGTTTTCGATGGGTCATTCATTAAAACGTGGCCACGGTCCAAACATACTTAACACCCACGAGGTCTAACAAGGGGCACGACCCCCATAAAAAAAAAAAAAAAACTTGAGAGTCTGATCCCCTCCTCAAGTACATCACGCACAATGCTATATGTAAACACATATAAGCAACGGGTCAAAACATTGACAATGTCGAAAAATAACAACTCCCACGAGGAGAATACTAGCTATGTGCTATTACATTATCGTGAGACAACTTCCACGAAGACGTAACTCGATCAACTCGATTACCCCAGAGACAACTCCAATGAGGAGATTACTTGATCCGTGCTACTACATTATCGCGAGACAACTCCCACGAGGAGATAACTCGATCAACACTATTACCCCGCGACAAGACAACTCCCACGAGGAGATAATTCGCTACTACATCGTCGCGGGACAAAACCGACGACTCAATTAACTTACATCGCGACAACCTTGTCGCGCTATGCGCCAACGCGCATTCACGCCCCTCCGACACACGCTCCAACGCGTTTTCGCATACCATTAGGCCATACGCCAACGATCGACTTCTACAATTCTTACTCTCGATACGATCAGAGACCCATCACAACATGGCCCCCACATCGACTCGAGAGTGGGGGGCTTAATGATATGCCTAATTGGGCCAACCCAATGGGCCTACAATTTCTTTCTACTGGGCTACGAGCCCAATATCGAAGACTAATATCACCGAGGCCCAAACACCTTCAAGTAAGGCTTGGGCCCAACAAAGCAAACCCAACCCAATAAACGACATATAAATAGAGGTTTTACTCATTTTATTAAGGTACGTCCTATTAACTGAGCAATACGACAATACGTATTCTCTGGACTATTTCTATGATCAGCACGTCTGACTTGAGCGTCGGAGGGGTTTCCGCCGGATCAACCCCCGGCTTAGCTCACGTGTTCTATGATCGCAGGTACCTCAGGATCATCAAGTTGTCAAGCTACTGATCTGCTTTGCTCTCCCAGCTCATTTTCTACACCACCCCAGATGATCTAAACTTTAGCATCATCATTAGGTAAATTGATTTTTATGTTTGGTTGCAAAGTAAAGTGTTATGTAAAGTAATTAAGAGGAAAAAGTTGAAAAACAATTACACTAAAACTAGGAAAATGCATTTTCTTCAAAAAAAAGGTGAGGAAAATACCATGTAACAGTAATTCTTCTCTCTTCTCTTTCTCTCTCCTCTCTCTCTCTCCCTTTTTTCTTTTTTCTCTCTCCTCTCTCTCTCTCTCAGGCTTCGCTCTCTCTCCTCTCTCTCTTCACTCTCCCTCTTTTTCTTTCCTCTCTCCTCTTCCTCTTCTCTCTCTCACACACATCATAACAATAAATTATTAAATTAGATTCATATTGACAGTTTGTTTTCTTTATTTAACGTAACAGTTTTCTTCTCTTTATTTTTTTTACGTCTTTGATAGAAAATAAAAGTACTCCATTTAATAATTCATTG